>NC_073693.1:249615169-249679835 GCF_029784155.1 Uranotaenia lowii
TCTTGTTGGCGTTGGTTGCAATTTTGCCATAGTCGCTTTCAAATCGGCAACATATTCGGCGGATGGCGGTTTGCTTGAGCATGATGCGAAAAATTCTCCTGGGAAACGAAGAGTTGTGCCATAAGTAAGCTCAGCGCTCGATGCTTCGATATTCTCCTTCAGCGATGTCCGCATGCCGAGAAGGACGATGGGCAAGGATTCAGTCCAGCGGGGATTCTGATGACACATAATAGCGGCTTTGAGCTGGCGGTGTGTTCGCTCAATCTGTCCGTTAGCCTGCGGGTGGTACGGTGTCGTCCTCAGATGAGTGATGCCCAAAAGCTTCGTTAATTCACGAAACAGCTCGGATTCGAATTGACGACCAAGATCCGTAGTTACGTTAACAGGGACGCCGAATCGTGCGATCCAACCAGCGACAAAGGCTCGGGCGATCGTGTGTGCCGTCATGTTAGGGATGGAAATTATTTCTGGCCAACGAGTAAATTTATCGATGAGCGTTAAGCAATATACGTACCCTTCTGATGGTGGTAATGGTCCAATGATGTCCATGTGGATGTGGGCAAATCTTTCGTTCGGCGTGGAGATTTGCACGATCGGTGCTTTGTTGTGTCGGTGAACTTTCGCTCGTTGACATGGAATGCAGTTGGTGGCGAAATTCTTGCAGTCTCGACGCAGTGAAGGCCATACGAAACGATCAGAGATAAGACGAGTTGTCGCACGAATTCCAGGATGTGAAACGTTGTGGAATTTTCTCATGATCGCATCGCGAAACTGCTTCGGCACAAATGGACGGATGGCATCAGTTGACACGTCGCAATAGATAGGCGCAGACGAGAACGGGGATTTGAGCGCTTTCAGCTTGATCGTTGTGCTGGATGGAGGATTTTCCAGGTACAGCTTCAGCTCGGGATCAATTTTCTGCTCGAGGGCCATACGATCGAAATCGATTGTATCGTTGGTGATTGACTCGATACGGCTCAACATATCAGCAACTTTGTTTGCTTCGCCGGGGACATGTCGAATGTCGGTTGTATATTCGCTGATGAAGCTGAGGTGGCGTTGTTGAGTTGGACTAGCACGTTCTGGGCGCTGAAGGAAAGCTGTGGTGAGAGGCTTGTGATCTGTGTACACGCAGAAATCACGAGCGATGAGCATGTCTTTGAAATGCTTTATCGCTTCGTAGATTGCGAATAGCTCTCGGTCATACGTGCTGGCTTTCCTTTTGCTGTCACTCAATTTCCTGGAGAAAAATCCTAATGGTTGTCGACCATTTTCGGTGATTTGATGAAGAACTGCCCCAATAGCTGTGCCAGAGGCATCCACTTCCAGGGCTAGTTTTGCTTCAGGTGCAGGATGTGCTAGAAGGACGGCATTGGCTAGGTCCTGTTTGCATTTTTCGAATGCTTGGTTGGTTGTTTCGCTCCACTGCAAAACGGTGTTGTCGTTCCTTATGTTTCCGCAGATCATCGATTGTAAGATCTGTTGATCGACGGCGGCGTGGGGGATGAAACGTCGATAAAAATTGATAGTGCCAAGAAATCGCTTGAGCTGTTTGGCTACGGTCGGACGTGGGAAATTCAAGACAGCATCAACCTTTTTTGGACTGGGTTTGATGCCATCTTTGGTGATCAAATGACCGAGAAACTCGACGACCGGTTGTCCAATTTGGCACTTGCTTGGGTTAATAATGAGACCATTTTCCCGGAGTCGCTGGAAGACGGTGCGCAGATGCAGCTTGTGTTCGTCTTCGGTGGTGGACGCTATGCACAAATCGTCCACATACGGGAATACGAAGTCCAGATCTCCGAGGATGTCGTGCAAATGACGCTGGAGAGTTTGACCGGCGTTCCGTAGGCCAAACGTCATGTATTTAAATTCGAACAATCCCAAGGGCGTGGTAATTGCGGTCTTTGGAATGTCCTCCGGTGCCACAGGAATTTGGTGGTATGCTCGTTGTAAATCGATGCACGAAAAAATGGACTTACCGTGCAGAATTGTTGAGAAGTCCTGGATGTGGGGTATTGGATACCGATCTGGGACTGTGATCGCATTAAGATTGCGGTAGTCACCACAAGGTCTCCATTTTCCGTTCGGCTTCTTCACTAGATGCAGTGGACTGGCCCAGCAGCTTTTCGAGGGTTGACAAATGCCTTGTTCCATGAGGAATTTGAATTCCGCTTTGGCTTCGTTCAATTTGTCGATGGGCAAACGGCGGGGACGACAAAAAACGGGCTGACCAGTCGTGATGATTTGATGCATTGTTTGCGCTTTCGTAGGACGGTGGTTCATGTTCAGAACTGTAATGTCCTGAAACTCCTTCAGTAGTTGTGCAAATGGTGCGTTCACATCGAATGTGGTGATGGATGGTTCGGAGACTGCATTGATGTTGTTGATTTCCAGTTTCGTTGTGTTGTCGACGAGCTTGTTTCTCCGGAGATCCACTAGCAAGTCGTAGTGCTTCAGGAAATCTGCTCCGATGATGGGTGATTTCACTTCAGCTATCGTGAAGGTCCAGGTAAACGAACGACGTAGACCAATGTCGATCGTCAACCGTTTGGTGCCGTAACTAGCAATCGGGCTTCCGTTGGCTGCGAACAATTGATAAGAATTCGTTCGGTTCAACATTTCCTTTGGTGTTGGTGGGATCACAGAGATATCGGCTCCTGTGTCGATTAGGAAGCTTTGCGACGTTTGTTGGTCGTGGACGTGAATACGGCGAATGTTGATTGTTTGGTTCAGTTTGATGCTGGAGAGATTTGGTTTTGGTTCGAGCAGCGCTCGGCGAGGAACGTGTGACCTAAAAACTGCACGTGTGTTTCTGCTTCCGGGTTTGTCGTCGTAGAAAATGCACTGGATTTTCAGATAGTCCTTCTTGCACTTTTCGCACTTTCTGGCTTGTGCCCCGTGCCGGTAATGAAACCAGCAAATCCATCCGCGACTGCGTTTTTGCTGCGCATGTTGCTGTGTGTCGAGCGACAAATTTTGGAATTTTCTCAATGTTGCCTGATCTAGACGACGCGTAAGCACCTCGATTTGCTGCTCCAGGATGGAGATGGGCGTGCCTTCCGAATGATCGGGAAAAATCCTTTTTTCGAGGGGATCCATTATTTCGGCACTGTTAGGAAAACTCGAGAAGTTTTTTTTAACTCGCGATTCACTTAAAACTTGCGGCGCGACGAAGAAAAGCGTGGAACTTTCGGGAAAAATCGAGCACTTCCCACTGCACTCGCGTTGTTGTTTTTGCACTCGCGACGGAGGCTTCGAGAATTCGAACACTCGCGATAACGATAGAACTTTCGGGAAAGTCGGTTCACACGCGATCACTTTACTGAACATACGGGGTCACCAATTTATGGGGGTTTCCGCCCGAAGAGGGATTCGGTTTCACGGGATAGAAAAGATACGTGTTCACTATATAATGGTCACTTTATTACTAACTACTATTTACAATGATCGGATATTTATAGCTATGGATTGTGTGTCTGTGTTAGTGAGCGAACGCGAGAACGCTATTGGTTGTTTGCCGGTGCTATCGTTTGTTGTTGCTATTGTTGGTTTGCCGGCTATTGTCTGCTGGCGTCAGCTGCGTGGCTGTTGTTATTGTTATTGCTGCCTGCGTGTGTTTGTTTCGAGAAGGTTCTCGACTGGACTGACTGATGGAATGTTCGGGAACTAGTTTGTAGTGTTAGTGATGATTGGCTGATGATGATGAATGACGGAGAATGATGATGGAATGGTAATGATGGTGATGAAATGATGATGTGAGGGTAAGATGGTTTGCGTCGCCACAGCATCATAAATCGGGCCACGATGAGCGTTTTCTGTCGTAGAATCTAGCAAAATAATCGATCATGTATGGTAAATGGAAAAAAGCATCGACCAGGAATCTAACTCGAGTCTTCTGTTAACTTCTGCAACACCTAACCAATAGGCTTACTTGTCAGATGTAAACTACTCAAGCTGTAGCTCTATAATTCAGTTGATTTCATTAAGTTGAATTAGCTGCTTAAATTCGCAGCAGAAAATGCTCATCGTGCCCCGATCAATGGTGCTCTGATCACCCCGATTCAACAAGTTAATGTAAAACGCGTTCTAAAATTCATTACAGTGAAAAATCAAAAATTTAATGATGGTGAAAATTGAGGAACAATGCGTACCGTCAACTGGGGCAACATGCAAAACTATTCAACTTTAATGGCTTTTAAAATCCTAATGCTTACAGATAATCATACCTCTTCTATATCAACAGTTTAAAGGTTGATGGGACACCAAACTGACGTAGTCAGAAAAATTATTGGTTTTACCAGTTATTTTTAAATTTACAAAAACATACGATTTTCACCCTACTAAGAAAAAGGGGTAAGTTGCAACAAACTCTGTAATTTATGATAAATCAAATGAAAACGTTTGAAAAATTTAAAGTTTTTGATTCATTTGTGATGTCATAACGCTTAAAGCACCAATTGCAAATATATTGTTTCAAAAATGTCAAAAATGTTTCAATAAAAAAATGTTAATCTGCTGCATAAATTTAGGGGTAAAAAATACTACAAAATATTCTATTATCTTAAATCATATAAATAAATCTTAGGATGAACGAAATTTTAATAGCTTAGCTTAGCTTAGCTTGATTGACTACTCACATCCACCTTGAATCATTGAACCCGAAATGCACCTCAAGATGCCTTGATAAAGAATTTAAAAGTAGTCTAGTATACTCTGTGATTGATTTCTAATTTTGGTTTAAATACAATTAAATGCATTTCGGATTCCAAGATCGCAGGCGTGGCTAAGTAGAACAATTTCCACATCGCCAATGGTTGCTACTCCGTGATTGACCGAGGCCATAAATTTTGTTCAGAGGTCAAATGAACGGAACCTGGGATTGGCTACACACTCACAATGCACAAAACTGATGCTCTCTCTTTGAACACTAATAACGGCGCCGGCCACGTCCTAGTAGTCAATAGATAGTTTAGAAAAAATTAGAAAGGAATAAAAGAACAACTTTGTGCTTAAGGACCGAGGTCACCTCTGCATCCTTGCAAAAAATTGGTTGGGAATGTGAGGGAAAGGAAATAATTAGGATACATATTTGACTAGTGTTCAGCAGTGGCTATCAGCGATTGATTCTCCTGAAATATATTTTTTATTTATTACTAGCTGACCCGGTGTGCTTTGCTACACATTCAAAAATAAATGTAATTTGTAAAAATTCATTCAAATTTAGATTTTTGTAAGTATTTTTTTTACGTAAAACCATCATTGTTCAGATCCACCAACTTTGAAATGAGAGCTGCAGCTGAAGTTCCGAATTGCAATTCAAATATGTTATATTTTATTTACTGAAACTTGATTTCTAAATTTGTTTTTCAAGATCTGAAATTTGTACTCTGTTTTTAAAGCTTCATAATGACTTAAATAATGTCAAAATTTATGGATTTTTCACCTTTTTTCCCAAAGTGGAAAGTTACGAACTTCCATGAAAACATTTGTCACATCATTAATTGAGTTATGCCGAATACCCGTACGCAAAAAAAAACTCTCTTATAAAATATGGTCCCTTCTTTGAAAAGCTCTATATCTTAAACTTACATGGGGCTCCCTAATCTTTTGCAATTTTGTCCCCCACTGCTTGGAGAAAGTAGTCTGATTTACCTGGCTTGAGTTTACATACATTTCTAATTGGAAGAAAAAGATTCGCACTGTACTTTATGGAGATAGAATTTTGAAAACCGATCAATAGCGTGAATCGGGAAATTTTTTTTGGTATATTCCTAATATTCTGTATTATGAGGACCTCCAGCTCCTGTTTAGCTTTAGATGGTGTAATTTTTGGAGTTGACAAAATAAGCTATAGCAATTAAAAAAAAACGATGAAAAGGATTTTTAATTACTATTTTCAAACTGATTTTTTCCCCATCCTCGGCCTTCGGAGCAGTTTATTACGCCAAAATTATGTTGATAAAATGTTTCGCCATATGCCAAACTCGTGGACATGAGACATTTCATCTTGAAGTTTTCCCAAACAGTACTTGTAATGGTATGAAAATTATCGTAAAAACAGTGGAACAGTGAAAAATTCTATTTTTCTAACAAATGTATTAAAGCAAAAAATATAAATATTAAAAAAAATATCAGTTGCATCACTGAATAAATTCTCAGCGTTTTTTTTTTATTTTCTCTTTGACAGTCAAATATAAAAAAATGTTGGCGAAAACATTTTTTACTTAACATTTGTCCCGTATATTGGGGAAAGTGTGAATGCAAATTTTAATTTCAGATACGTCAGAGTAATGGCTTTAGAATGGATTTAATACGTACTTCTGTTTGTTTGTTTTATAAAGTTTCATTGATATATCTGCAGTATTCCTGCAGTATAAATTTATGATTGTTATTCCACTTCTAACGAATGCTGTTCATAGCAAATGACCTTCAAAACAAAGACATTGCAAAATGTTTAATATCCGCATCCGTTTCAACATTCAGAATACCCCTTCTGGTCTTTCCAACATATTGAATCATTTTGAAGATGAATTTCTTAAAAGTTCGACGTTTGCCTTTGCCCCACCGTGTAAGTTGACAGGAGGGAATATTTTTTAAACACTACTAATAAACTAAAAAATTCTCATAAAAATTTTGCTTCCAGTTGTATATCATTTCTAAAGTCTCACATTTCAAGAGAGATGCGGATCAAAAGTCTATTTTAAGCAGCCATGTAACACAAAAACCTTTTTCATGTTAAGTACGTACTTGAATTTGTATGTAGGCAGAAAGTACGATGTATTTTTCTGAATTTTTTAAAATAAAAAGTCTCCATTTCCATTTCTAAATTCGTTTCAGTTGTGTATTTGGGCCGATGCGAAACAATTTTTAGAAGAAAACTTTTTTTTTATTTTTCTGTAACAGAGAAAAGTTTGAACATGCTCTAGTGATCCTTGAATCGAAATTCTTTGGAAAAATGAATTCCTTCACTTTTGGTCAATAAAAATCAGTTTATTTCACTGATACCTTTCACTTATGCAAACGTCAGTAATATCTTATCCAATTTAAGGAAAAGGATCTTGATCAGTTCATGTGTCGGATCGGATTTTTTTATCTTCTTTATATTGATATGGCGCTCGAGAAAATTTGTTAATGTTCAACAAAATGTTTCCGATCCATCTCTGCAGAAAGTATTTCATATTTCTGTTATCAATATGATACAAAAATAACCTTGTAGGCAAAATAGGTAGAAAAATTGTGTGTCAATTCTTTACTTTATATATTTTTTCCAATTGTCCGCAAAGTGTCATACCATTATTTCATTAGCATCAGAACTAAATTTATATTTTTAAGACAACAAATGCTACCTTTATTAACACGAACTATTTTTGCAAATCTTTCAATTGGTTTCAGGGGTCATTTTTTTCACGTGCCTCATAGAAAAGAAAATCTCTAAAAATTAATGCCATGTCTTTTCAATTTCAGATTTTGGCAAAAAAAAAACGTAGGTATATGTTTTGTTCGATCGGCAAAATGTCAATCCGGGTCACATCTAGGCGTCATTCATAACCATGTGCTGTAAGGAATCAAATAGAAAAAAAAATCATCAAGGCTTCATATCGCCATCCCTTGCATTGAAAATAAGCTTGGTTGAGAAATACGCGCCAAAATATTCCCATCCCACTGATCAGTATGCTATGCCATGGTTACTATCCTCTCACGACGTTGGCACGCGACGCCTCGACCATGGAGACGAAAAACAAACCGCCCAAAGAAAAAAAATCTCGAGAAAATGGATGTCATGACTTTAATTTGTTTCGAAAAACTTCAAATTTTGTATGAGAGCCCCATCTCCCTTAAGTCGGAGCGGTTTGTAACTATTACAGAAGCCATCTCCGGCCCCAAAAACCCTCAGATGCCAAGTTTCACGATGATCGGTTCAGTAGTTTCCGAGTCTATAGGGAACAGACAGACAGACAAACATTCATTTTTATATATATAGAAAACATTTGAGCGAAAAAAGAAACAACAATTTTAAATGACTAAAACACATTCGAAGTCAATCGTATAAACTTGATTTCCATCTTTATCTGTACCTATAATAGTTGCTGCTCACATGATTAAAAGTTCGAAATGATATTCGATCTGATGTTCTAAATCATATTTATGTAGGAATTTAAAAACGTATGAAAAGTGTAAAAGTTCAAATATTTTGGAGAAAAATTCAGAAATAGATTAAAAATAAAAAAAAAAGTGAGTTGAACCATTGGAGAAATCTAGTAAAAATAGAACGTTTCACTTAAAAAAAAAAATTGGAGAGAATGGTTTCACATATAAAAACTATGTTAATTTTTTAGCAATTTTGATTGAAAGGTTCATGTAACGACTTTCCCCATTTGATCAGAAACATTAAGAACTAACTCATGTCTTGTTTGATCAATTCATGATATACATGAATAACGATTGCTTTAAAGTTTTGGACATTTGAATAAGGAAAAATTGATGGGAAATCAAGAAATTCTAAACAAGCTATTGAATAAGTAAATCAAAGTTTAGGTTTTATGTATGTATGTATGTAGGAAATCCACCATGGGTGCACGGATTCACCGCAGTTTTATCAAAGTATGTGTTCACACGCATTTTTAAATAATACTCATAGAACAACAAATTTGCAATGTATACACAATACCCGACACCATGGTTTCGTATGAGCTGTTATGGTATGAATGTATGGCGTGTCAATGAAAGCTTGTTTCTGTGGATGAACGAATCAATCAGATACACAACTAGTTTAAAATGTAAAACATGTTAGATGTGTTACATTTATTACAGGTATTCCGGCATCCGTGTATATACCTGGCCAGTTGGCAGATGATTGAAAGTTCCAATTTACTCATTTATGTTAAATAAAAACATCTTACCCATCGGCAGGAACCCAAAATCTATTGCCGATACTGGAATCCATACACAATACGTCAGTTGTTTCAGTGGGCTTGGCGCTTCATATTCTGAACAATTTTTAACTTCACCAAAAAGGCTTCCGATTTTCTCAGGAATCATTATAATTTTTTTTTTTTACATTTTCTTTCTACTCACCAAACATACTCATACAACAACGCGCTTTTCTATGTTTTATTTTGATCATTTTTTCCCCTCCCTCGCACATTGTAAATTATCACACCCTGTGATCTTCATTTGATCGCAAATTAGAATCCTAGCTCTCCTGAATCCTTAAAAACTCGTCAGATTATTTTAGGCGCTCTTCATTCACTTAAGCCCAATTTAATTATCCAGGCCTATGTTTCACTGTCGGTTTTATTTGGATGATAATA
The DNA here is from genome assembly GCF_029784155.1 of Uranotaenia lowii. NCBI lineage: Eukaryota > Metazoa > Arthropoda > Insecta > Diptera > Culicidae > Uranotaenia > Uranotaenia lowii. Next base: position 249,624,487 of record NC_073693.1, read on the forward strand.
TTTATTAATATGCAACTTGCTTCTTCAAAATTTATTTTTTTTACTTTGAGTAAATCAAAGTTTAGGTTTTATACACCAATTTTGGGACCAATTTTGTAACAGAACTGATTTAATTTATATTTTGAATTTGTGAAATAACGATTGGTTTGAAAACATTTATAATATTCTATAAAAATTACGAGATTTTTTTTGTGACACTATTAATGTGGCACGTTTTTTGTGAATAATTTTTTACATTGACAACATTGTAGTATTTAGGTAAAATTAACAAGTTTTGATTAACTTATTATAAAAAAATGAGAATACTTAGCTTTAACGTTTTCCGGATACCAAACATCAATGAATGACTCCGAAGGTTTCATCCCCGATTAGTATAAGTTGTCGACAGAATTCCAGGAAGACAGGACAAATCATGTTTTGAAATAAGGGTTTGAGACCTCTAGAAAAATTTTCCGTCTTGATACCGGAAAACTTTCGGAATTGCCTTGAAATTAACTTCAGCAAAAATTTAATAAGGTTTGAACTTGAATTTGAACGGTCTTAGGATGAAGGAAATTGTAATGTTAAAAAACGCATAATGCAAAACAATCTTATCCCAGCATATGGAAACGCGATTTATGAGATTTAGTTTTTATTTGCATTTTGTTGCATTTTGCCCTAGTCAGCTTACTGAATTATAAATATATTTATTTAAAAAAATAAGATGATTGTCCGAAAAATACTTTTACACCAACAGTGTTGGTATTGGATAATGATAGGTGATATCATTAAGCCAATCCGTCATACGAGATAAAGTTTTTTACGGCATCAAAAATGTTAAAATTGTACATCTATTGCTCGATTTTTAATTTTTTTATGAAAATCAAAAACTTAAAAAAACCCTTTCACGATGTTTAAAACAATATCATTATCAGTTTGCTATCATTCAATGATAACTTTATTACAGTATATTGAAATAAAAATTTAATGAGTGTTGTGGTATACAAATGTTGCATCTAACCCTGCTTTTGCATGATGCCCCGACTTTGGTCACCAATCCCGAAACTGCAACGGACCCGGCCGGTCACGATGTTGCCGAAGATGTGGTGAAGAAGGACACTTCAATGCATACTGTGCAAGCAGGCGGATGACAACGCTCACGAAACTGGTGGCTTGGACTGCCAGGCATACAAAAAGGCAAAGGCAAGCCAGTAAAATTGTATGTAACCCAGCTAAATGTTAACCATAGCAAGGTCGCACAGCTTCTGCTGGAGCAAATGGTAGGCGAAAGGAAGTGCGATATGGCGTTTTTATCAGAACCATACAGAATTCCGTCTGGAATCGGTAATTGAACAGCGGACAGGTCTGGCTTAGCTGCTATTTACGCCACGGGACTTTTTCCTAACCAGGAGATAGTGGTAGATTCTCGGGACGGATTTTTGATTGCTAAAATCAACGGCATCTTCTTTTGCAGCTGCTAAGCTCTACCAAGATGGACGATCGAGGAGTTCAATACAATGTTGGATGAACTCACTCACGAGCTGACAGGAAGGGCCCCTGTAGTGATAGCAGGAGACTTCAACGCTTGGGCGGTTAACTGGGGCAAAAGGTGAAACAATCCTAGGGGCCACAGTCTGCTAGAGTCCTTCGCGAGACTGGAGGTTGAGCTTTGCAATACTGGATCTACCAGCACCTATCGCAAGCATGGAATACCAGACAGAACGTCAGTGATAAATATCACCTTTGCGAGCCCATCATTAAAAACTGACATGAATTGGAAAGTGTGTGACGATTATACGCACAGCGTTCAACAGGCGATACGTTATAGCGTAGGAGACCGAAATCCGGTGGCAGTAAGGCAACTGCCAGTCCATGAGCGGAGATGGAAGAGCAAAGTTTTCGATATGGAAGTGTGTACCGAAGCTATTAACATGTGGGAAGCATCGCAGGTCCAGAATGCTGAGCAGCTGACGAAAATGATGGTAGCGGTGTGCGACATGACCATGCCCAGAAGGAATACACCGAAGCGAAATAGCTCAGAAATAGCTAAACTTCGTACTAGCTGTATAAAAGCCAGGCGACGAGCTCAACGGACGAGAAACGAAGCCGATAGAGAAACGAGAGGCGCCGTTTTCCGAGCAGCCAGGGCACTTAAGCGAGCTATTAAAACAAGCAAAGAAAACTGCTACTACAGAAATCTGGGAAACCCCCAGGGCATCCATCATCATAAAGACCCATTGGTCTACTGGACACCCTTGGTAAGCTACTGGAGAGAATAATATTAAACAGTTTTTTTTATCAACACAGAAGGCGAAAGTGGACTGTCGGAAAGACATTTCGGTTTTCGGAAAGGGAGATCTACGGTGGACGCCATCCGAACGGTGACAGAGTACGCGAAGCGCGCATATAAAAAGAAGCGGACAGGTGTTCGTCACTGCACCATTGTGACGATCGACGTTAAGAATGCCTTCAACAATGCCAGCTGGGAAGCGATTACCATAGTGCTTCACAGGATGCGTGTTCCCAATACCCTCTGCAGGATAATAGGAAGCTTCTTTGACGTACGAAACCGAAACTGGGCTACGATCTACTGCCCTAACAGCGGGTGTTCCACATGCCATATATAATTAGGTTTTAACGCTGAAACTACCAGCAGGCGTGCAGATTTTCGGATTTGCTGACAATATCGTGCTCATGATCACCGGCGAAACAATCGAGGAGGTAGAAGACCTTGCAACGGTGTCCGTAGAAAGGGTTGGCATCTGGATGGAGGGAGTTAAGCTTCAGATAGCTCACCATAAAACCGAAGTTCTGCTCGTGACCAATAATAGAGTTGTGCCACACATGGAGATTACTGTTGGAGGGCACACGACATCTTCGAAACAGAAGCTGAAATACCTTGGAGTAATGGTCGACCATCACTTAAGTTTTGGTGCGCATGTCAAATATTGCTATGGAAGTGCATCGAAAGTCATAGACTCATTGGACTGGATTATGCCGAACTTCCATGGTCCAAAGAGTAGCAAGAGACATCTCCTTGCGAGCGTAGCACTGTCGAAACTACGATACGGAGGAGCGGCCTGGAGCTCCACGATAGAGGTAGATCGCAACAGATCCAAATTACGGAGCACACATCGGTTGATAGCCATGCGAGTTTCCTGTGCATACAGGACCATATCAGCAGATGCAGCATTTATCATCGTGGGTATGATTTCCATCGACATAACTCTGGCGAAAGATATGGAGTGTTACAAAGCAAGAGCTATAAGAGGAGTGCGTAAAATTTAACGAGCAGCGTCAATGCTCAAGTGGCAGGAGCAATGGAACACAACGAACAACGCAAAATGGACGCATAGGCTAATCCCGAGACTTTCAGACTGGGTATGGAAAGGTCAACTTCTACCTGACGCAGTTCCTTTCGGGTCATGGGTGCTTTAAGCAATACCTTTATCGGTTTAAGCTTATCAGCTCGCCTTATTGCCCGGAAGGCGTAGATACGGAGGAATCAGCAGAACATGCTATCTTTGTCTGTCCCAGGTTCATTTCTAGGCGTCAACAACTTCAAAATTTGAACGCTGAAAACAAAGTGAGTGAAATGTGTCGCGACGAACAGGCGTGGCGTGCTAAAGTCGACGAAATTTCGCAAATTATGCGCGATCTGATAAGAATCAGGAAAGATGAAGAACGAAGAGAGCGAGATAGTCAACCACATTTGACAGGCTAAAGGAAGGTCTTGGGCCTCGTATGACACTTCAATTCAAAAGCAACGCGATCTTAGGGCACGGTATAACCCTAATCTGGTCTCATACGTGTGGTGGGACTTAAAAGGTATCACGTACTCAGCTACGATCTTTCCTGCAGCAAAAGGAATCGGAGATACCATTCGGGATGGTCGTGACGCGATACTAGCTTGGTAGTTTCTCAATCGGCCATGCCTTGGTGGTTAGAAATCCTGCGGGAGTGGATGCTGTGAAGGGTGCGAGTTACTTTGAAAGCGTTATCTAACCGGCACACGTCTCGGGGTCTTCTGTACCAGTCTGAAGTTGTCGATAGAGGAAAAGGAGAAGGAGGAAAAAGGGGAAAGAGTATAAAGCAGAACGATGATCAAGGAGAAAGATCTAAATTGAGAAAGAGGAAAAGGAGAAGGGTGAGATGTATAAGTGCATGAGCACAGCCTACCCCTTGATGTAGTATCATAGGGTGGTTTTAGTGGGACGAACCCACTCACGGCAGCAAACACCCGGCTGTTATGGTTTGAAGTCAAATTTCCATCTTGTAAAAAAAATTAAAAAAAAGAACGACGAAACGATGAAAACCCCTATTTCTAACAAATTCCAGCGTTTGAGTCCTATACCATGTCTGCTCGTGGCAAGGTCCCTAGCATATTGAAGTATGATTGTTTTGTAAAAAATATAATGATTTGCCAAAATTCTGCTCCTGTGGAAAAAACAACGATTTTCAAAACGCTTACTTTGGTTTTCGCTATCTTTAGAAGCCTCAAATGATTAATGTTGTATGTACCCTTCGCAACCTACAATCTATACTAACCGATTTATCTTAAAATTCAATCTCGTGCTGGTTTTACTTCGTTATTGTCATATTTTGCCAGCAGAAATTCCACTAAACACGCTTTAAAGTGGCTCAAAAATAATCAAGTTTTGTTAATTTCGAAACAGCTGTATCCACTAAATTGCCCTCAGTTTTTTTTTTAAAAAGAAGTTTTGGACCTAAAGTGGAAAAAATTGAAGGATGAGGATTAGACTGCCCCAAATTTGTATGGGAAATTCAAAACCTGTGAAATGTTATGCGCTGCAGGTTAAAATTGATCCTAGGCCTAGTACAAGATCTCATGCCAAATTTGGGCCAGATCGGATCACGTTTAGGGGTCGCTCAACGAGCCTGAAGTTTGTATGGGATTTTGAGACATTTTGTTCGAGAGAAACATGAAAAACCAGTTTTTCATCAATAACTTTGGTTCCCGTCGGCCGATTTCTTTCAAAAACGGGTTTTCTTAAAGCCTAAACTATGAAAAATATTTCATCCGAAGACTGCATTTCAATTAAAGTTAAGATAAGAAAGTTATAAGGCTTCAAAAATGGGTTAACTTTTTTAAGGATGGTATTCATCACTGTTAATGAGTCGAGGCGGTTAATAATAAGTTTAGGGGCGAGGCGAAAAATAAGTTTGATCAATATCATGACTGAAAAATGTGTGGAGATACAAAAAATATAGTAGATTTTTTTCTGACAAGAAACGATAAATAATTTTTTTCAATTTTATTCATAAATAATCATATGACTACCTTAATTTCCTTCATAAAAAGTATTTCGACCAAACGATCGCTTTTTGAGCTACACGCATTCGTTACTATCCCATTTCTAAAAGAATTAAGCGTTAGAACCGTTATCCGTGTACACCACAAACCTAATTTGCTTATTTTCTTTCAACGATTGTCATCTCGTTTAAACGTGAATTATTATCTTTAAATTAATACGTTATAAATAATCATTCAAGGACAAATCTTATTCACTGTTACCTTTGTCCTGACTGTGAAATGTTGATCTTCTCCGGTTTTTACTTTCCAACCACATCAAGAACAGAGACCGGATGCCAGAGTAGATCCCTGAGGTGTACCAGGATGCATGACAGCCTTCAATCTTCCTGCTGGCTTCTCTATTTAGATTCAAGTTTCTTCTACGGGGGCGAATCAGAAGTCGAATGAAATCGGAAAAGATTCCAAAACAACGACACATCCCTGGAGCATTTGATTGGTTGTTGTCAGTTTTAATCGAATCATCAATTTCTCTGAAGCAAGGGAGGACAAATTGAATCTAATTCCGAATGGGGTTGGAATTTTCTTACATTTTATGCTTTCCCGGAGCTTCCTTGGGTAGATTTCGGATTGGGGAAGGGTGTGTCAGAATATTTTGCCCACGTTCTCTGTAAACGAAAGTCTCCAGGTCAGATTGTACTAAGCCATTACCAACAACGAATGCCTCAAAAGCCATCGATCAGCCGCACGATATAATACGATGATAGCACAATTGTGGAACCGTCAACGTTTCAATTTCATCATGATTTTGTGGAAAGGATTTGTAAAAACTTCCCCTCTTCCTCCTTGTTTCCAAGCAGAACACATACAACTGACTCAAGATTTCCATACGAACAGCTGCCGGTGATCATTCGGTTCAATATGAGCAAGATGTCATAAGTGATTTGTGATGGATTGTCACAACAAACCGATAAATTATAAAACGACGAATGGCTCGACGACGAAATGGCCTAGCAGGGAAACTTTCTTCAGTCAGTTTGGAAACGAGGCGACTGTCTATGTTGTGTATGACAGGCAGCCGTTAGTTGAATGGTAAAATGTTAGGAAAGAAAACATGAGTTATTGTGCTGCCATGTCTGTGCCAAGCATCAAGCAAAGCACCAGAACGAGTTCTATCTTAAAGCGTATGTAGTTTGGATTGCCTTCAGAGGATGTTAGCTGCACATTCGTAATCCTAATTGACATGTCTCTCCATTTAGCTGAAGGCGTGCATAAATCCATGATGAATAAGCTTTCATCATAAGCTGGATCGGAAAAGTGGAGCAGTAGGTTTCTTTCAATTTGATTCTTGAATAAACTTTTAAAGTTGTGATGATTCTAATTTTTGCTTTCCGGTATTCAAGATTTTAGTTCTTTGGTTTTATGGTACAATGGAAGCGTAATGCGTGTATTGCATGAAGGTTTGATTTTTTTATGTGTCTAGAGTCTTTTCTTCTAAAACGTGTGTATATTTTTTAATCTGTCTAACACAAAAGTTGAAATGAGCTCGAAAAATATTAACAACTTTGCCTTGTATCAACATAAAAATATTGGAAAAGGCCACCTAAATTCTATCCTATTTATTTGAATTGAAAACGATAATTTTAATGTATCTGAATATACACGTCTGATGCCTTATTAGCATTCCAGATTGCCCGGTTTTAATCGGGCTTTCCCAGATGTTCAAAGAAAAATTGGAAAACGTCCGTACCAGTCCGGGTGCCAGATATCATGGAAAAGGCCCAGTTTTTCGGTTTCGCAGGTATTTCTTGGAATAGTGAGATAAGATTAAATATGTGCCTTGGTCAAATTCATCTTTCGTGTGTAAATTTTTTCAGCTTTTACTCTTCTCATTATATAGAAGATACCTAGATTTTGGCTGGATTCACCAGGATTTTACCTGGTTCTGAGTTTGAAATTGAAATATATACACAGCAAAAAAAGTGTTGCGATATTACATCAAAAACGTGCACATAACTTGAGTCGCAAATGCTACCTAATATTACATCGTTTTGATTTAAAAAATTACACCGATAAGATTTAAAAAATTACACTTAAAAATGTATCGTAGTAGACAAACACAGATACGTAGAGCATAAAAACGATGTAAAAATTTCGATGCGATACAAAGGAAGATATTATTTTTGGAACTTGTCGTTGTACTTTATGAATTATGTGCAAGTTTGCAATTTTTAGAGATTTGTCGAACTCTTTGCTTTCAAATCATCAAATTGAGGGAGTAATAACGACTCAATGATTAAAAATCACATTTGGTCAGTGTGGTCATGAACGATACTCTGAAGGATTTTATATTCAAAATTTACTGGGAAATTTTCTGAGGAATAAATATTCTATTGAACTACAAACATAACTTATTCACATTGAAATTTATTAAAGCAAAACACTTTTTAAAATAACAGCTTAGCTGCATTTGATTAATGGATGTTACTAGCCTAGATAGAAGTAATGAGAATTTTGGAGTTTCGACTGATTTCACCAAATTAGCCACCAGCGTTCATAATCGCGTCTGATATCTAATCATTCAGAGGTTTTCTATATTTGTTTGGTCTGTTCGATAAGCCACAAGCAAAACGAATGTTAGATTTGTTTTTCTGCAACAGATTCCGGTAGTGAAGTTTATCGTTGAAACTATCAGCATCCTTTAGATTCGGCTCGGTTTTCTCAACTCTGGATCTTGATTTAACGCCTCAAATAGACATGCAGGACATGAAGGGAGATACGGGTTGTAGTTTCGAGCCTAAAAAGGTTTCAATATAATTTAAGCTCCTGATAGCAGAAGAAAACATAATCTAAAAACTTACCCTCCATCCATTTATTTATTTCTTCTCACATTCCTCGTATATTATTTCTTCAGACTAAATGTCCTAAAAACAAAAGATAATGAATATTAACACAAACCAACGGATTTGCTTACAAATTATAAACATTTTGATATATTTTACCAGTTAATCGGTTGCCTCAGAGCCTCTAAAACCCTTCCGACGTTTTTGATATGAACATTTTTCTGTTGACAGATATGAGTTGCTTCGATTTTATTACATACAATGATGTGATATTACACTAACAGACATGTTTAAATTGTGTACATCGTTTTGATGTAATAACAAGACAATTGAGTAGTATGACAACATAAATTCAAATTATTACATCACAAGGCTAACATCTGCTAGAATTACATCGTCCATCGTTACATTTTTTTGCTGTGTATGGAAAACTTATTAAATAAATAACGAGTTAAAGTGTAAATAGATAAATGAAATTGAAATTCAAAATACCAAAACTAAGAATAGAGAATTACAAATTACAGTTTGATAGCTTTCCAAACTCGAATCAGCATTGAGAATGATTGAAAATTTAAATTCTGTTAATCTAACTAAAACTTAATTACAGGCTAAATACTTGTAATCAATAACTACTTCTGGGCTTGTGATATAGCTCAGTTGGCAAGTCTGTTGTCTCCTGAGCCGATGTCCGCGAGTTCGAGCCCAAGAGTAAACATCGAACACAGTTGTACCGGATAAGTTTTTCAATAACGATCCGCCAACTGCAACGCTGATAAAGTCGCGAATGCCGTAAAGATTCCTTATTGACATATAGAATTTCAGAAATTATCAAACAGTAAGGTCAAAATAATAAAAAAGAAAAAATAATGTCTCAAATGCATTAAAATTCTAAGAATCTTCGTTTACCTAAAGATTTGCGTTTAACAATTACTTTTGTTAATAAAGATTTAATTTAAGATCAAGGAAGATTTAATATAAGAAATTCTAAATTTATAGTTTTTAAATAACACAAAATATTCAATATACTACTATAAAAAAAACTTTCAGAATTATTTTTTTGCTGAGATTTGAAATGTCGATGTACTTTGCAGACCCGTGAGAAGGACTCGCCCAGAACTTGAATTCAGCTGAAAATTTGATTTTAGCTCGCAATAATAACAATGTTAAAAATTCACAATAAATAAGGAAGTTGATTTCTAAAATCATTCTCCTACTTATGACCATCGCACAACTGATAACTTTGGAAATAAATCATATTTAAAATTTCAATAGTTTTGAAACGTCAGTAAACAAATGAGAATAAAAATTTCGGCTAAAATCAGAATTAAAAGCTTCGAACACCAAAATCAGTGCAGAGGAATAAAATAAATAAAAAATAACACCAGATTTAAAGAAAGACTACATCAAAATTCTAACATGAATTTAAGATCAGGTCTGAAATTAGCTCTTATAAAATTATTAATTATTGAAATGATAATTATTTTTAATTATTATTCATTATAATTAACATTTATTTTCTCCACTTTCAATTGAGGGTTTGATTTAAAAATTTGAATCACGATTTGAAATGTGCATTCTAGACTGAGCAAAAAATTATATTTATTTTTAAATTATGAGAATTTAACACAACAAAACATTTATTTTTTCCAGAGTGCGAGTCAGGGATAAAATCAATCATAGAGATTCATTTTTGAAGCTCACACACAATAATAACTTTACACATTTAAAATACAACAGTCCTGTACTGAAAAGCATAGGTTGGAAAACTTGTTTCTTAAAAGACCAATGAGAAACTGATAAAAATTATGAAAAAATTGTTTTGTCGTTTATTCAGGAATTCAGCAGTTCACAATAGTTGTGTGAAAAAATCCAATATTTTTGCTAGGTGTACTATAAGTGAATCTTTAAAATGTTAACTTGAAAATCGGGTATATAAGGGCACTTTTCATGGAATTGTTTAAGTTATGCAGTGAAATCATTGTCAATGTATCAAGAACTACGCTTAATCATCATTGTACATTATGAGCGATGAAAATAATAGTTTTATAAGATAGAAAATGTATATTTTAATAAAAATGGAATAAATGGATAAAAAAAATTAACTTTTGAAGTGCAGGCTTTAAAGTTCACAATTTGAAAATCGGAATATAAAAAAAAAGTACAAAAAATGATTTTCATGTAATCAATTTCGATTTTTGGCTTTCAGGCAAAAAAAAATTCAGAACATATAAACTGATAAAAAATACACACTTAAAAAAACCATGCGTGTATCTCAAAAACCATTCGTTTGATCGAAATACTTTCTATGGAAGAAATGAAGGTAATCTCATGATAATTCATGAAAAAATATTTAAAAAAATATTTATCGTTTTTTTTGTCGGAAGAATCTTTACTTTATTCTTGGTACATCCCATCGGCCAGCGTACACTTTTTTCAGTCATGATTTTGTTCAGTTTTTTCAACTTTTTCTTCGTTCAATCTGTATTCTAGGTAGCTGCATCCTCCTCCTTCAATTTCTACAACTTTTTGGTCCAACAGTTCTCTTTTAATAGAAACTAAGGGCAATTTAATAGATAAAGATGTTTAAAAATCAACAAAACTTGATTAATAATGGAATTTCTGCTAACTAAAAAAACAAAAAAATCAATGTTTTTGTTTAAAAAATTGTTGTTTTTATTTTCATAGGAGCAGAATCTTGACAAATCATTATATTTTATACAAAACTTCCAGCAAATACATACTTTAATATGCTAGGAATCTTACCGCGAGCAGACATGTTATGGGATTCAAACTCTGGAATTTGTTTGATATCGGGTTTTTCACAAGTTCTGTCGTCCTTCAGAAATCCTCAGTTCGCGTTTGGTCTTCGTCGGGATCGGTTGAATTTTTCTTCGCTCTCGCTGCCGTGTTACTTGGAGTGCTTGAGTTAAGAATTGTGCTGAACGTGGTCTCCCAAAAATTTAGAAATATAAAAGTGTTCAATCGGATATTGAGTGGTGTGTTTGTAAAGATAGTGGTTGGCTCTTGAATGAGCGTAGGGCAGGGAAAAGAATAGATCAAGAATTTGGAAGAAATTAAATTGTCGAAAATGGCGGTGGTAGCTAGTTATTGCGAGCTGCAAGTGAAACGGTATGCGAAAACTGGCAAGTGAGAAGGTTTTCATAAGATGCCCAAAATTCTTTGCTTCTGTGCTTTAAGGCCCTTCGCGTTTTGAATGAAGTGAACCATAAAAAGTGTTTTTTTCCGAAAAGTGATTCAAATTAAGGGTGATATGTGAAAATTACTGTGGCCTGTGGCATCCATTAAAGCCATATAATTGAATTTTGGTATGTGTGAATCATTCTATGGTGCTAAACGCTTGCAGCACGAATACATCTACCTTCCAAGCTTTCGCGACAAGAAGGATGATTTTAAGCAGTGCACAGTGGTCCAAAAGGGTCCGGAATGGAACTTTTTTCCTGGTGCTTTTGTCTTTCATTTTAGCTATTAGATATCTTCAGAACATTTACTATTAAGATTGTTTCCCATAACGTGAAAGTATCAAAAATTAGTCACAGCCTACTACGATAAAAATAAAAACACTAACTTTTTTGTTTGAAGAGATAGAGACCAAATTAGTTCTACAAAGTTGTAGATATCATCAAAATATGAAACTTTGCTGAAATAACAAGAGCTCTATCTCTATTCAGTGCAGAGTTATAAAGCTTTTAGTTTAAAGCATACTTAAAATTTGTTTTTTGTACTTAACTATTGTAAATTTTGAACTTACATAAATATGATGTTCACAACATTTATTGCGATACTCAATACGCACCTTTTGCACTAGGTCTTAAGTCTCTACGACCTTGTCTTCCGAAGTTACCGCAATTTCAAGTTTTATTTTTCCTAAATTTCACCAATTTCTAGGGTAAAATGGGGCAAGTGGATCCATAAACTAAATACCACATCTTGAAGTATAATTCAAGTACTATAAACTAAGCCAGAAACTACTTGTCTCCACGCGCCCGTTTTTGAGTACGGTCGGCATAAATTTGTTGAATTCTTAGATTTTAACGAGAAAATTGAGATTGATTGTTAATAATTCTGTCATATCTTCTCAAGGAATGAACTATCTGTTTTGATGTCTTCAAATGAAAGTTGCAACAACAAACGAGCTATTGAATGGTATTTTTTAGAGAATTTTTGATGATACCGTTTGTGGACTTAAACAATTTTTAAAGCGTTTTTACGGTTTTAACTGGAAATGCTTTTTGATATTTTTTTTTTAAATATTAAATTTGAAAAGGTGATAAAATTTCAATGCGTTTTGATGTGCTATTTGATGATTTCAGTTGAAAACTAATAAAGTTATGTGAATTTTAAGCATGTTATTATTCCAACGATGACAATAAAACTCTATTTTCTCGTTAAAATCTAAGAATTCAACAAATTTATGCCGACCGTTCTGAAAAACGGGCGCGTGGAGACAAGTAGTTTCTGGCTTAGTTTATAGTACTTGAATTATACTTCAAGATGTGGTATTTAGTTTATGGATCTACTTGCCCCATTTTACCCTAGAAATTCTTAAAATTAAGGAAAAATAAAACTTAAAATTGCGATAACTTCGGAAGACAAGGTCGTAGAGACTTAAGACCTAGTGCAAAATGTGCGTATTGAGTATCGCAATAAATGTTGTGAACATCATATTTATGTAAGTTCAAAATTCACAATAGTTAAGTACAAAAAACAAATTTTAAGTATGTTTTAAACTAAAAGCTTTGTAACTCTGCACTGAATAGAGATAGAGCTCTTGTTATTTCAGCAAAGTTTCATATTTTGATGATATCTACAACTTTGTAGAACAAATTTGGTCTCTATCTCTTCAAACAAAAAAGTTAGTGTTTTTATTTTTATCATAGTAGGCTGTGACTAATTTTTGATACTTTCACGTTATGGGAAACAATCTTACTAGTAAATGTTCTGAAGACAACTTATAGCTAAAATGAAAGACAAAAGCACCAGGAAAAAAAGTTCCATTTCAGACCCTTTTGGACCACTGTGCAGTGGCGCCTTCAGTGGGGAGTAGCGCAATGCAATTCCGGCTGGGTTGGATGGAGAAGCAGAGGAGATCTGATTTTTAATCAAAGCTAAAGCTAAGTGAACTTGGATATACTAAATTTAAATGAAATCCAATTTTGCAGGCGATGTGCCTTTTATTACTCTACACTATTATTTTACTTAATATCAAGTTTATTTACAGGAAAATGAAATCAGGAACATCCATTACTAATTACTAGTTACTTTTGTTTTTCAGTATCCTCAGTATTTTTAGTATTCCTTTTGAGTTGCAGATGTTTTTTTCGCGTCGTTTCGTTAATATCCCTACTTTTTCGGAGCTTTCTCTGTGGTTTGCTTCTTCATTCGTGGCGTGGTGATGGATTAACGAATTGAAGGTTCGTGTTGCGACGGAGTGTTGTGTATTGGTGTACGTCAGTTGTTCGAAGGGCTGCGCGGCGGCTCATTAGTCATTGTACTTTTCTAGCCGCCTTGCAACATCAAGAAAATCACTAACATTATCATAATTCGTTCGAGAATGTGACGTGGAATTGGTTCCAGGGATGTGGATAAGGTTTTTGTCAAAGGTCTGGGCTGACTATCCGAACGGAATCATTTGGCACTTGGGGAAGCATAGAAAGAATTTTCATAATTTCATTAAATAAACTTATTGCTGCCTAACACTCATTTTATTATGTATATATCTCGTTTATCTTTAACATTTATCCAAAGCATTAAATTTCAGGGATTTCAAATATGCGTGGAGAATTTGCTAATTCTTTTCTCGCTTTTTTACTCTATTTTCAAACTATTTTTTTTTTGCTGCTAGTTGTACCGGATTTCATGTTGCTGATCAGCGTTGAATGGAGGCTGGTTTATTAGCTACTTTTCAATTGTCAACTTTAATGTTATTGTCTAAATTTGAATTATCTCAAAAGGTCACGAATAAATTCAACTTTGACTCATCTTCAGTTCGTTCTTTTAATCGCTACATTTCTTACAGTACATTCAAATACTCCAGATTCTTTTAAATACATTTAAATATCTTTTATGAAAAAGGATTTACAGCTTAGTTTTTAATGTTAAAAGATTACTAAATGAAATATGATTTTCCTACTAAGTTATAATGATTTTCAGAGCTGGCGTCTACATGGAACCAAATATCTTGAACTCGATTGCTTTCTCCTTATATGTAACATTTTTATTGACTCAAGCATACTTTAAACTAAATTTTTTTCTTTCAATTAAAATTTCTGTTGTTTTGGTTTCAGTTTTCTATTGTGTCACCTGTCTAAATTTAAACTATTAACCCATATCAAAAATTTAATTTCAGTTTCCAGGAGCTACAAGCAAAGAAAAAATCCCGGCAACTGTATTTGTTAATTAAATTATACTTGATCAATTTTATAAGTTGTGTATGCAGGTGTTACAATCCAAATTATAAATATCATACATTATTCAAATTTTAAATAACATTATTTTAAAAGTGATTGTATAAAACTTTAGCATCGAAAATGAAGTTTAACAATTAGAAAACAATTTTTATACATAATATCTGTTTAAGAAATTTTGATCGCACAATTTACTAACATAATAAATTCGAGATTATTATATCAAATTAATACCTACTACAAATGCCACTGGTTATCTTTCTACATGATAAAAAAAAATATACCTTTAATTGATATCTTACAATTTTATTATTTGTATTCGTTTTTCTGAATAAGTTAATTTAGTCGCTTTATTTCGTGTTTTTTTGAATTTTCCTCTGACAATTACTTATTCCTACATGTTAATTACAACTCAACCGGTTTAACTTTAATATCATATGAATGCTTTCTTAAAATTAAAAATCAATCTATTATTGTCTCATTAAAGCTTTTAATATTTTTTTGTGTGCATATAATGGCCAACTATTTAGAATAATTTTCCATGGATTATGAAAATATCAATTTACTTAAGCAGATAGATGATAGCTTTTTACTTAAAAACATAATCGCTTCGGAAAACTCTTAAATAACATCTTTTCAGGAAATTTTCACGTGACTCGCAGAACAAGGCCCGCAGCCTTCTATCAAATATGTTATATATTCAAAACATAAATGGCCGGGCTTCGACCAGAACGAACTGAGTGCCATGAGAAAATTTAAAAATAACAGAAATTTAGCTTCATGTAATTCATCTACCAGATCGAAAAAGCGAATATAACTGACTGAAATGAATTCCTTGGATTATAAACTATCGATTCTCGTTCATAAACTTAAAAAAAATATCGACTCATGATGGAAATATTTGCACATTAGGTTCAAGTAATCTGCACTTTCATTAACAATACTATGATTACAGGAAATCCAAAAATTGGTACAAATAATTTTATAATATTTAGCAAATTTTTCTTTGCTCTTGGTTTTCGCAGGGTTCTGTCTGTTCATAAATTATATTGCCATAACATCAAATAACCTCAATATCAGAATCATGAGGTCGCATACCACACTATGTTCATTACCATTCCATTCAATTCTGAAGGCCAACCAATTATGGTTCAATTTCCTAAATTAACGTTTATCTTTAGGTACAGGTCAGGATCGAATCATCGAGCTGGAAAAAGTGCCCAAAATTTTAAGCCATTCAAACCATTCAAAATGATTTATTAATGGAGCCTTCCAAAACTGTAACCGTGGATTTTATCAACCTGATGCTTTAAATTAGAAATATGAAAAATAAGTTGCCCGAATGTCTGCATTTTAGTCATATTTTTTTTTTCTTGCAGGATAACTGGTGCTTGGAGTTCATCAATTTGTTTATTTATTCAATTACGTCTAATTCAAACAAAAATAATTTATCGAAGTATGTGCAGATGTAGACTAATATTTTTCATAGATTTGATTTTATTTTATTTGATTATCTTTCTTTGTAATATTATAATGTATTTTGTTATTATCCTATGTTATATTACTGTAAATTATATTATATTTTATATAATTATATTAATCTATTATATTTCATTATTATATTTAATTTTATCTACATTATTATTTTATCAAACGAATTGGTTGGGGGCATCAGGGTAACCTTCTTTTGCAAAAGGAGCAGGTAGCGGTATGTGCTCGTTACCCGTTTCGACTACTGGACGTTTCTCAACTCATGTCAAGGGAATTTGGCACGACTGAGATAAAGATAGTATTTGATTACTTTTTGTAAAAGAAGGATGCACTCTTTTTTCGGAAGCCTTGGGGGCGGGATTATAATTTGCATGCTTTTTGGTTAGTCAACAATATGGCTATAGCTTCTCGAGACTTTTCCCCTTTTAACCCTGGATACCGCTAGTGCCTCTGCTTGCGATTCCATTCCCTTACAAGTCTCATTGAGTGGTTATGGCTGTATTGCGTGGTAGCCAAGATGGACGCGTGGGTTATTTTTTTGGCCATAACCGCGGCGCTGCCGCAAACCCAAGGTGGATACATACATACATACATACATACAGTTCTGTCGTCCTTCAGAAATCACCTGTCTCATTGCCTTTGTATCAGCTTAACAGCTTACGAGCTCTGCAACTAGCAAAAATTATTTGTTTGAGGTTAGGTATGAATGACTCATAATTAGGTAACACTGTCAGATTATCAGAGAAAAAAAATTTTTGGACACTTCACCGATCTATTCTTAGTTTTTCGTTTAATCAAAATAAAAAATTCTGGTATGAGACCTGACTTCCCTGAAAACCCTTAATAGTAGTTGCCGATCATGTGCTTCACCATAATGCTTGATTTGAACTTTGTGGACATTTTTGAAAGTGTTTGCATATTTTCCCACCACTTACACACACTAATTCTTTGAATAATCAACATTTTTGTCAGCTATAAATTTGGTTATGATGGTTTTTGATGGAAACTGTGCAATAGAGTGCCCCAAATGACTTGACTTTTAAAAAAGTTAAGCGCTGCAGGCTTAAATTTATCCTAAGCCTAGTACAAGATTTCATGCCAAATTTGGGCCAGATCAGATCACGGGAAGGGATCGCTCCACGAGCCTGAAGTTTGTATGGGATTTTGAGACTTCTGTTCGGGAGAAACATGAAAAACCAGTTTTACATCAATAACTTTGGCAAAAACGGTCTTTCTTAAAGCCTAAATTATGAAAAATATTTCATCCGAAGACTGTATTTCGATAAGAGTTAAGATATAAAAGGTAAAAGGTTTAAAAAATGGGCTAACTTTGTTCACGGTGGTATTCATTACTGTTAATGAGACGTCAATATGTTCGACCGCCCTGACTCATTAACAGTGATGAATACCATCCTTAAAAAAGTTAGTCCATTTTTGAAGCCTGAAGCCTTATAACATCTTTATCCTAACTCTAATCGAAAATGCAGTCTTTTTCATAGTTTGGACTTTAAAAAAATAGTATCCAAAAGAAATCGACCGAAGGGAACCAAAGGTATCGATGTTTAACTGATTTTTCATGTTTCTTCCGAACAAAATGTCTCAAAGTCTCAAACAAATTTCAGGCTAGTTGAGCAACCTCTTCCCGTGATCCGATCTGGCCTAAATGAGGCATGAGATCTTGTTCTAGGACTAGGATCAATTTTAGGCTGCAGCGCATTACATTTCAAAGTTTTTGAATTTCCCATACAAATTTGAGGCAGTCTACTGTACATAAATTTTTTTTCTTTTTATCTTGCATCGTAAATATCTCAAAAAACGCGTGAATTTAAAATTTTTAAAAAATAGGTCGATTAGCAATTTTCACAGGCAACAAAGTGCTGTCAAATTTTAAAATGTCCAATTACTTGTAAATGAGAAATTAGCAAAAGGAAGTGTCCTATTTCTTAAAGAACTAAGCTTTAGTAAACACCTGTCACATGGTTTCCATTTGGTTGATGTGTTGAATAAGTATATGATGAATGAATTTGGAAGGTTAAATAGTTGGTTTAATTTTTTTTTTTATTTTAACTTCTTAAAGAAAACCCACACTAAAGTCAAGGGAGGGGTTTTGTGTGTCAAGATAAGAGTTTTAATACAGAAGATATGTGGAATTTCAATAAGAAATTAACAATTGAAGATAAGTAGGGGAGAGTGGGGTATCGTGGGCCATGGGGAAACGTGGGCCACTTTTAATATCTCAGATGTGTGTTAAGATAAAAATCTCAAACCAACTGTCATCGGCGCCGCTTTGGGTGAGCATATATTCCTTTATGTTGTTGACTGAAATACGCATCATATGCTTCTTTTATTTATCAAGCTAAAAAAAGTTAGAAAAATTTACTTACATAATTAAAAAAACACCCGCTAATTTCATCGGTTGGGAACCTAAAGTGCATAACATAAATATGCTCATACGCTCATGATCTTAGTTTTGTCATGATCTTTCACGTGGAACAGGAATTTTTGATGAAACATCAATAAGTCACACAAACGCAACCAATTTGCAAATCGTAGCTTGTGGGGAATGGTGGAACACACATCTTGAATCACCTATATATTTATGTTTTTATACACATTTAGAACTTAAAATACGTTTTACCTATCTGCAAAGTTTTCTTATACCAAATGAAGAGTTATGAAAAATATTTTGTCCATCCTAAATAAGAAATTTTGCCAAAACGTTCGCAAGCTAAGTTTTGGAATCTATGCGATCATACACAGCTCTCTTTTTTATTTCATCATCTGGAATTGCTTTAAAATAACGAAATGAATTAGGAAATCACAGTTTTGGGTCAACTCATAAACTTTGCATTTTATTTGGTCAATTTGAATTTGGTGGCCCACGATTCCCCACCATTTTTTAAATCCAAAAAATATTGCTTTTTCCAAACAGTCAGAATTTGGGGAAAATAACTTATAAATTTAAAAAAAAAATACCTTATGATACCATGAAAATGTAGAAAACCATGCCATTTTTAATTTTAATTTTATCCTTTATAATAATGAAGTTATGAAACAACGAAAAAAAGTGGCCCATGATTCCCCACTCTCCCATATAAAATTTGTGAACATAAAAAAGGTCAACCTAGGTCTAGAGGTATAAAGAACAAAAAAACCCAATATTCAGACACGTTTGTTAACACTTATTTTCATAAATCCTTTTTGGATCGAGTAATTTCCCGTAACCATTAGAGTGCCCCGAGTGACCCTACTTTTGAAAAAGATATGCGCTGCAGACTCAAATTTGCCTAGTACAAGATCTCATGCCAAATTTGAGCAATAAAAGACCACGGGAACTCAACGAGCCTGAAGTTTGTTTGAGTTTTTGAGACAGGAGAACATGAAAAACCAGTTTTTCATACATAACTTTGGTTCCCTTAAGCCGATTTCTATTACCATAAATTTTTTTTTTATTTCCAGCAGAGCCTCTTGGAGGTATTTTAGAGTACTCGGTCTTCCGTGTTGTTTGGGATACTCAGATCTCAAATCTTTCGATACCACTTCACCATCGAAACCAACCGGCACCCCACTAGAGAAAATTAATGCAAAATTTTAAATCAATTTCGTCCAATTAAGAATCTCCCTTTCGTCTGGGTTCTAGGGTAGCCACGTCGAATCGAACTATCATCGCCACCCATATTTAAGATCTACTTTTTCGGGGACATACCATTTTCTGGTGGATAAAATGGCTCATCTACCATCACCGGCTGGAAGCCAAACCGGAACCGGAACCAATGCCAGATGCGATGATCAATGGTGGTCTCGATTGACCCACACACGCGACGTGGATCATTTTAGCCAAAGGCGGAAAGTGGCCCTTGATACGTTATGAAGTGAAATATAGACTCTGGTACTCGAGAAAGATTGGAACCGTATGTGCCTATCGGTGATAAATGATTCCATGATGGTGGCACCGTATATTATATGGGACCAAATTCGGTGGACAGTCGGAAAGAGCGCCCATGAATTTTCTCTTGCTTGATTCCTGATTTTTTTAATATGCACCTTCCCCATAGTTTTGAAATACCTTTCAAATTGAGATAAAAAAAATCATTGGGTTTATTTTTTTCATTTTTATGCTAATGATTAAGTATTGATAGTGAGAAGCAAAATTTCTTATTGCTAAAGATTAAAAATTTGTTTTAATGGAGTCTGATTTATGGGTGACACCACAAACACAAACAAGGTGTAGCTTCTACGGTTTCTGAGATATTTACAAATGAAAACTGCTGGTTTTGAGAAAAAAAAATTCTAAATTTCTAAGAATGGGCGATCCCAATCGGAGGGGAGTGGCCCGAATCCCCCGACACTTTGCATTTTTCTTATTTACATTACAAAAAGTCATCTTACTTATTTTGCGCCAAATCGGAGCGCGTGGATGCATTTTTTTAAAGTTGATCCATCACCAAGCATAACAAGTATGTTGGAGAAGCATTTCTTTAAAAAAATAATTGGGATTTTATCTTTCTGTATATTTGTAAACTTATAACAAAAGATACAAGTTATAATGTTTGCTTAACACGTCGCTTTTCAATCAAAAACGATGAAGAAAGTATTGCTCATCAGGAAATAATATAATTGGATTTCCTCAAATTTTGAAAGAATTAAAAGGAATTAAATAATGGGAAATACTTATAAAATTAAAAAAGTGGGGGAGGTAGTAATTTGGCTACGACCGCTAAACGTAGAATTACGCAATTGTTTTTTGTCAATGTATAGAATAACAGAACTTATAGTGCATTTTTGAAATGACCAACATATGAGTGTCAAAATGGCAATATGACGTGACAAATTTCAATCATTTAACAGAATTTAACCATGTGACATAAACCTATCGCCAGAAATAATCTGAGCATGCAGTACATGTGACATAATCGGATCATGCAACATAATCAGATCATGTAACATAATTCGACCAGGTGACCTAATTCAACTATGCAATAAAATCGACCATCTGAGATAATCCGACCATGCAACATAATCGACCATGTGGCACAATCTGATTATGCAATATAATCAACCATGTGACAATATCCGATCATGCAGTTAAATCGAAGATGTGACATTATCTGATCATGCAACATTTTCGACCATGCAACATATTTTGATCATGTGACAAAATCCGACCATGCTACATAACTCGATCATGCAACATAATCCGACCATGTGACAAAATCCAACCATTCAACATAATCGAATCATGCAACATAATCGGACCATGTGACATAATCTGATCCTGTGACATAATCGACCATGCAACAAATATGTGACATAATCCGACCATGTGAAATAATCGGACCATGTGACATAATCGGAGCATGCAAGATAACCAGACCATGTGACATAATCCGATTATGTAACAAAATCGGACCATGTGACATAATCCAACCATGCAACATTATCGACCATGTGAAATAATCCGACCATGAACATAATCGACCATGTGACATAATTCGATCATGCAGCAACAAAATCGACCATGTGACATAAATCGAATCATGCAACATAATCCGACCATGCAACATAATCGGACCATGTGACAGAATCTGATCATGCAACATAATCCGACCATGCGACAAAATCGGACCATTTGATATAATCCGACCATTCAACATGTGACATAATCCGACCATGCAACATAATCTGACCATGTGACAAAATCTAACCATGCAACATAATCGGATCATGCAACATAATCAGACCATGTGACATAATTGCCCATGCAACAGAAATAGACCATGTGACATAATCCGACCATGCAACATAATCCGACCATGTGACGAAATCCAACCATTGAACATAATGGGACCATGTGACATAATCGACTATGTGACATAATCCGACCATGCAACATAATCGGACCATGTGACATAATCCGACCATGCAACATAATCCCACCATGTGACAAAATTAAACTATGCAACAGAATCAGACCATGTGACATAATCGCCCATGCAACATTATCGACCATATGAAATAAATCGATCATGCAAAATAATCGGACCATGTGACATAATCCGATCATGCAACATAATCCGACCATGAGACATAATCCGATCATGCAACATCATCGAACTATGTGACATAATCGATCATGCAACATAAATGGACCCTGTGCCAAAATCCGACCATGCAACATTATCGATCATGCAACATAATCGAATCATGCAACATAATCGGACCATGTGACATAATCCGATCATACAACATAATCCGACCATGAGACATAATCCGATCATGCAACATAATCGGACCATGTGACATAATCGCCCATGCAACATAAATAGACCCTGTGACAAAATCTGACCATGTAACATTATCAACCACGTGACATAAATCAATCATGCAACATAATCCGACCATGCAACATAACCCGACCATGTAACAAAATCTATCTATGCAACATAGTCTCCCATGCAACATAAATTGACCATGTGACATAATCCGACCATGCAACATAATCGGACCATGTGACATAATTTGACCATGTAACATAATCCGACCATGCTACATAACCCGACCATGTGACGAATTCTAACCATGCAACATAATCGACCATGCAACATAATCGGACCATGTGACAAAATTAAACCATGCGACATAATCGGACCATGTGACATAATCACTCATACAACATTATCGACCATGTGACATAAATCGATCATGCAACATAATCGGACCATGTGACATAATCCGACCATGAGACATAACCCGATCATGCAACATAATTGGGCTATGTGACATAATCGCCCATGCAACTTAAATGGACCCTGTGACATAATCTGACCATGCAACATTATCGACCATGTGACATAAATCGATCATGCAACGTAATCAGACCATGTGACATAATCGCCCATGCAACATAAATGGACAATGTGACATAATCCGACCATGCAACATAATCCAACCATGCAACATAATCAGACCATGTGACATAATCCGACCATGCAACATAATCGGACCATGTGACATAATCCGACCATGCAACATTATCGACCATGTGACATAAATCGATCACGCAACATAATCGGACCATGACACAATCCGACCATGCAATATAAATCGACCATGTGACGAAATCTAACCATGCAACATAATCGACCATGTGACATAATCCGACCATGCAACATAATCCGACCATGTGACGAAATCCAACCATCGACCATGTGACATAATCCGACCATGTAACAAAATCCAACTATGCAACATAATCGCCCATGCAACATAAATTGACCATGTGACATAATTCGACCATGCAACGCCACTTGCGATGACCTGTAGGATCCCTGCCACTGCCACTGGAGTCCTCCGCCACTGAACGCCTCCGCCGCTGGCTGTCTACGCTGGTGTGGTGGTAGTCATCGCTGCTCACCGTCATCGTTGCTCACTGGTCCACGGTTGCCACTGAACTACTGCAAATCGATATCTGAGTCGGATTACCACTGGTGGGGTCCACACTCAGATCGAAGCGCAGCAACGGTCTGTTCAGCTTGACGGCAAACAGAGAAAGAAACCTAGTCGACCGACGGGCCCTTTGTTTTATACCTTTCGTAGGTAGGGAAAAACAAAACCCATCAAAGCAGGCGTTGGTGATGACGTCATAATCCTTTAGATAGGATGTCTGTGAGATGGAAAGTTTTCGTGACGCGAGATCTGTTCGCAAATTTCAATTTGCCCCCCTATAGTGTTGCCGTAAGACGTAATTCTACGTCAAAAAAAAAGCCTTAAGGTACGTTCAGGATACGGTACACACAAACTCCATTCAGAAATAACAACCATGGTTCTAATCTGTCAGCCAAACTCTTCCGGTTACAGTTTCTTCTGCTGCAGTGTCAAAAGAGCTTCAACTTACCGTCCGCATACGTGCATTATATTTATTCCAAGCTCGGTCGTGTCAGATGGAGGAGAGGATGCCAAGTGTGCAAAAGTATCATCATCGCCGTAAATAAGGAAGGGATTTAAAATCACGACGCACAAATCCTCACCGGAAACGAGTGTATTTTCCTTGCATCAGAAGAAACTTGTTTCTTGCACGTTGCACGACGTTTTTTTCCTTCATCTAATAATAAACTCCGGGCAAGTCTTTTCCTGGATTGGAAGTCTCACTTGCTACTAGTCCGGCCAGGCCAGGCCAGATCAGAGAAAAAGCGTGAGCGTGACATCGGGAAGTGTTCTGTTCTGAGAAGTGCATGGATCGGAAGGAATAAAAAATCTAGAACACAACATAAACCACTGTCAGCCATGCATGTACAAACAAGGCCGGGCTTTTCCAACTATGGATATTTTTTCTGTATATTGTTTTTAAACGAAAGTTTTCATGAACAGAAGCTTTTGAAAAAAATTAATGATTAAAAGAACTTTTGTTCAAAATGAATAAAAAAGATAACTAGTTTGAAGTGTGTAGTTTGTTTCAACACATATCCTATCCGGAGAAATCCGCGCTATTTAACCTAAAAACCTGGAAAAATTCAAGCATTTTGTATCAAAATTGTTCATTAAAAATCAGGAAAGAAAACTTCAACATAGTTTTGTTTAATTCAAAGTTTATCGGCAGATTTTAAATCGTTCATTAGGCTTTCAAAAAATCTTTCAATGAATATTTTTAGAGAAGTACCGAATAGTGGTATTCGGCGAACGGCCGAATACCGAATATTGACATTTTCGTAGATGACGGAAAGAATTAAAGAAACATAAGCTATCAAAGAACGAAAGAACATAAGCCGTAAATATCATGAATTTTTCGAAAAAGATACAACGGCTCACCGACAGGACTTGAACCTGCAATCTCCGCTTCAGTACAACGGCGCGTTATCCAATTCCACCACGGTGAACGTGATGAAACCGGCGAACCCGAGAAATCGAGCTCTGCCGATCAACTGCTGGACCTTCTATCGAAAACACAATGTATATCCCGCATGTGATCTTCCCGCTATTGATATCTCTTGTTTCTCTAACCCCACCCATCGACTCGGGATTTAAGCCGAGCGAGCACATGGTCGATTGCTTCGGGTTTGCCGCAAACTTACGGTCAGATGTAGAAGCAAATCAGAGCTGCTCAAGTGTCCGAATATTGACCTTTTTCAACTATTCGGCCAAACGAATATTCGGGCCGAATATTCGGTCAAATATTCTATTGAGTTTTCAAAGAAAAAACATTTAGCGATTATTTCAATGCTTCTATTTCTTCCATATTGATTCCCCCTCATGTTTTTGAATGGAATATTTTCAACCAGATGATATTATCGGATGATGTAATACAAGATATTTTTTAAGTAGGGTCTTTCCAAGCAACAAAAGTCACATATTCAACTTGAATGAAGGCATTGAAAGTTACATATTGGCTGACAAAGAGAATCAATTGCCCAATTCCCCTTTAGTGAACCTTTATGTAATCATTAATGAACTTTGAAAGTTGCAAAAAGTAATTAATATGTACGTTGTATGTGACTTGTTTTGCCCAATTCCCATTAGTGAACTATATGTTGCTCATTAACGAACTTGAAACGCTGCAAAAGTGATCTATACTTACGTTATACGGGACTTAAGTCACATAAAGGGCACAAAAGTGCCCAATTACGGGATTTGGTAGGTCACATAATGGGCACAAAAGTGCTCAAACGGGATTTGATAAGTCACAAAAAGTGCAATGATGTGCTTTCAAAAATCAAATCACCTCTTTGAGTTTTAGTTTCAGTTAGAACAACATCTAGACGTGGTCTCGTGGTAGCGTGTTTCGATTCTCACCACGAAGGTCGGGGGCTCGATCCCCAAGCCAGACAAGTTTTTTTCAATAAGTAATTTTGTACATGAGTGACCATTCTGATGCGATATATGTAGGAAATGTAGGAAAGAAGCAATTGAGCAATTTGTCGAGTTTAAAATCCGGCGCGTGGCATCATGGCGGCACCGGTACAGAACACAGTAAATAATCGAGAGAAGGTGATATTTTTTACTCATTTTACGATTTTTTGGAAGCTGAATTAAGAGGCCGCTGGAAGCTGAATAGAAGATCATTAAACTTGTTTTGGAACTTGAAAGTATCAATAAGAACTTAAATTTATTGAGCTGCATAGAACGTACTTCATATCAATGATGGGGCTGAGTAAGCGTTTTTGTACCTGTTTTATGAGACTTTTGGTTGCTTGGGTTGTCACCAATAGATGAAAAGACATCAGATGACTGAGATAAAACATGTCGAAACAGGTGCCAAGCTATTTGATATAGCTTCTCTGATATTGGATCAGATGAAGGTAGAATTTGAGCAAGATATCTTTAAAAAAGTTGTTGAAAAGATAGATTATCTTTAACCTTAAGCATACCATACTTTCAATAACACGTATCCAGACGGTTAGGCATTCAGAACGATTTTTGAAAAAAAAATTGAAAAGGGCAACATTTATGTATATTTTGAAAAATTGAACACTAAACTCTAAAAAATTTGAAAGAGTAATTTGAGTTTTTAATATGATTTATCAAAGAAGCCTGAATATATCCCGAAAATCTGGAATAAACTATGATCAAAATATAAAACGACACTATTTAGCATTCTCCTGTACGATCTACAATGAAAGATCCTCTGATACACCTTAGATGTTTTGCTGAAACCATAAGTTTTTAATGATTGATATTTTATAAATTATCCAAAATTTTTTGAAAATTTTTCAAGTCTGTAGTAGATATTCGGCCTATTCGGTGTATTCGGCCGAATACTTAGCTCAACTATTCGGTAAGCCGAATATTCGGCTTAACGGTTTTTCGGCGATATTCGGCGCCGAATATTTGGCCGACCGAATATTCGGTACATCTCTGATTATTTTTATTAAAATTGCTCAACAAGTTTCGACTTGTCGCATAGATAAAAAAAATAGCAACAAAATTTTGATATTTTCAAAGTTTGATTTGAGAATAACAATGAGAATAAACCCGGGCAACCGGGCCGGACCGGACTTTTCCCAAATTTTATATGAAATATAAAACCCGGATAAAACCAAGCAATCTGGCAACTTAGTTCGAATTTATTTATTTATTTGGATCCTAGGCTTTAGCCTTTTATCTGAGTCAAAACTTAAATTAACACTCACTTCTTATTTTCATTTGTTGTAAAATATCTTCTAACACTAGTTTTAATTTGGTCTCTGGACATGCTCAAGTTGATATCTTCGACATATGCGTTGTAAAGTGCCATCATTCTATACATAGGTTCGTTTTGCGCGTAATTCTGGATCCTATTTGTAAGCTGAAATGGCCTTACGCTGCGCAAACTGCTGCGTCCTTCGTTGGGCGATATCTGGGAAAGCATATACGCCGAATAATACCTTCCACTTGCTAAATCCTTCAGAAACAATACATCGATTGATTTTCTACGATTTTCGAGCGAATCTAATCCAACCAACATGCACAAAGCACGGTAACCCGGCATTGTCTCTTGTCACCCAAGGTTTCTCAGTGCGTATTTTAGGAATTTCTTTTGGACTCTTTCTAATCTTTTAATGTGGACGTTGTAATACGGTTGCCAAACAATACTTGCGTACTCAATTGTTGTACGAACTAAACCAACATAGATTTTCACGATAGTATATGGGTCATTCAACTCATGACAAATTCTGCTGATCATTCCAAACATAGAGTTTGCTTTGGCTACCACTTGTTCTATATGTTTCGTGAAATTTAGTTCTTTGTCCAATTCGACTCCAAGATCCTTTACCGATGTCTTCCTAGTAATTATCAAGCTGTTTTCCAAGCGATACTCGTTCATAATGTTCGTTATTTTACGAGAAAATGATATAACGTTGCACTTGGATACGTTAATTTCCAGTCCTTCCAACATTCTGCAACATTCTGAAAATCG
This sequence comes from Uranotaenia lowii, assembly GCF_029784155.1. NCBI lineage: Eukaryota > Metazoa > Arthropoda > Insecta > Diptera > Culicidae > Uranotaenia > Uranotaenia lowii. The sequence goes on from NC_073693.1 coordinate 249,652,387, forward strand.
GTATAGCGCGTTTGCAAAATTAAGCAATCCTTCGGAGAACGAACGGGAAGGAATATTTTAAGATCGTCTGCATATATCAGCACAAACACGTCCTGTAGAACCTCGGGAAACTCATTTACAACAGTGATGAAAAGAAGGGGTCCCAAGTGACTCCCTTGTGGTACACCACTGTTAATCAAGAAAGTACCGGAACTGACGTTTCCTAACTTCACATATTGAACTCTTTGAACGAGGTATGAACGTATCCATTTGAGACAGGTACCACCAATTCCATTTTTACAGAGCACGGAAAGTAAAGCGTTGATTTCGATCACATCAAATGCTTTCGACATTTCTGTGTATATAGCGTCAACCTGTAGTCCTTGCATCATCCATTTTGAGGTTCTTGAGACAAACTCTCCAAGATTTGTCACGGTCGATCGTCTTCGCAAAAAACCATGTTGTACGTCGGATATTCTTCTTTCCAACCATGGGTACATATGGTCGTAGACAATGCTCTCAAAAAGCTTGGGTATGGCAGAAAGAATAGCGACTCCACGATAATTTTCAACAGGAAGCTTAGAAGCAGATTTATGTATCGGTATAATATGGGAAATCTTCCAAAACTTCGGAAAAATTCCTTCGTTAATAGAATCCAAGAAAAGGCGATGCAAGGGTGCTTCAAGCCCGCCAACGCACTTTTTTAGGAGAGAGTTAGTTAAGCCGTCAGGACCGCTGCCTTTAGCTTCGTCAAGCATTAAAATTTTCCTTCTGACGTCTGTTATCGATATTGCCAGCTCGGGAATAACATTCACCGGAAGCTCATACTCGAGATCTGTTCCAGTAGAATTCGAGCAGTATACGCTTTGAAAATATTTTGCAAATATTTCAGAAGCCTCTTCCAAATTGTTTGCATTTTTAGAACAGTACAAAACATTTTTCGGTATTAAATTAGACTTTCGTTTGGAATTACAATAATTCCAGAATCGTTTCGGTTCAGTTTGAATATTTCGTTGAAGATTTACAAAGTACAAACATCGCTGGGCTCTATGCAGGCGTTTAAATGCATCCGCCGCAACTCGATATGCGGTTTTATCAGACTGAGTTTTAGTTCTACGGTATCGATTATGTTTCCTTCGTTTTTCCTTCAAGAGGCGTATTGTGTCAGCGTCAAACCACTCCGGGTATCTGGGGCTGCCTGATTTGAATTTGGTTATTCTACAATGGTTAAGCAATATGCCGTAAACGACAGTGTAGAACAACAAAACATTAAAATCCAATGCACATTCAACCGAGCAATAACTTTCGTTAATGTTATCAAAAACTCCAAGATTGCTTAAAAATTCTAGCATAGAACGTGCACGTGAATTAGCTATGTCGTATACAAAGATTCGGATTGTATAAATATCGTGCTCCATTCAACTTCTAACAGTGTTTGAGAAACAGCGACCTCATTGAAATGTTTCATATCGATTATTACCTTATGTTCATGGCGGTGTATCTTCGTACTGGAGTTTATCCACATTGACTCGTAACGACATTGCTTTATGATGCGCCTCGTTCTGTATTAGCGGTGCAGTTTCTTCGATTTGACAGCACTCCACGTCATTCGTGAATAACAAATCAAGAAAACGATTGTTTTGATTCGGTATTCCGCAAACTTGAAACAGGTCAGATGCAGCCATATCGTCTACAAGAATAGCTTCTTCTGGTAAGCGAACGTTGCTCGGTAAAAGATGAAGATCAGAATCTTTATCAAGATACCATGTAGTATTTCTTAAGTTGAAATCACCTACAATCATCGTTTTGCTTTCAGACGTGTCGCGACGTGTTATTAATAAACGAGCCTACGCTAGATGTATGTGAAGAATATCTGCTGCTACTAGAGCCCGGAGCTCGTTTCCATCGAGAACTATTTTGACCGTAATTTCTTCATTACAGGTCGAGTCGCTAATCAAAGTGTTGACCAAACGATTGTTAACGGCAATCAGCACCAGGCTTGTAAGTGGTCACCATCGTTTGAATTTTTCCGGAGACAACCACCACACATCGTTCGTGACAATCGTGGAGAGCGCAATCGTTTGATCGGAGAGCAAAAAAATGTCAAACGAAATTTTGATCTTTTTTGTGGTTAGTCGTTTGACTGTCATCCCTCTTGCGTAGATAATCGAGATAATCATTCCACATTGTTCGACCAACACATCCAAACATCACCCGGCGCTGCAGAGTGACGAATTTTTTTTCAACAGGAGGGAGTGAATAGAAAAGATTGCATTTGCTTATTGAGTCTGTAAGTTCTGCTGCGTGAAAGAGATAGGCGATGTCGTAAACTGTCGGGAATGATGATCGTTTGACCATCAAATTATCCCTCTCGTGTACCAAGACACGAAATTTCGTTCGACAATCACACAAAGAAGAATGAATGTCGTTTCGTTTGATGGTAGTCGACTGTTCGGCAAGTTTTCGGTCGCATTCGTTTGATGGCACGAACAATGATACTGATAAAAGCAGGCTGTGCGACTGTCAGAGAAAATGTCGATGGTTTACAAGTCTGATCAGCACACCTCCACCAGAAACCTTATCGGAGTTAGTAGGTGATCGATCACAGCGGTAAGTTGTAAAATTGTCGGGAAATATCATTCGATTACTAATCGATGAATCCAAATTCGTTTCACAGAACGCAAACACATCGTAGTCCAACTCGAGCGATGACAAAAAACGGTCTCAAGTCGCCTCCTGCTTCGGATACTATTCATATTCTGGTAGTAAATACTTAAGAAACTCTCTCTAACCGGCAAGTAATGATGTTTTCTTATTGCAGGCGAACAACATGATGAGCGCGACAGAAAGTTGGTGCTTGCAATTCGAAGTGGCAAACTATTGTTGGCAACCTTGACAACCTTCCTTTGATAAACGAATTTGCAATAAATTTCATCTAAGAATCGATCATCATTTTGATTAATATTTTTTGTAACTTTTTCGTTCCTGTTAGACTACAATCGCTCTTGTTATGCAAATTTGACACATTTGCGTAGAAAACTGTTTTACGACCGATGCTTTCTGCTTCATCATTCTGCTCATTAAAATACACAACATCTTATTCGATCTGGCTAATAAAGTGTTTCAGGGACAAGCAAAAAAACACATCGCCCACCGGATGTCTTAGCTTTTATCCTGCTGGCACTTTCGAACCTTCTTTACACTCCATAAACTCAAACGTAAACCGTAAACATTTCGGGGAGCTTAAGTGTCTAGGTGAGTAGGAAGGTATATGTGGGTATTTTGAAGTGGTACTGACTGGTGTTGCGGTCGACTCTGGGAAGGTGTGTACGTACATTTTCCAACATTTTTACCCGAAGCTATGATGGCATCTTCTGTTGGAAATCTGCTCCTGCCATTTAAGCTGTTAACCAGGGAGTAAAAGTTCCATTAATCAGACGGCTGCCTTTTTTGTGGTTTTTCTCTGCTAGAAATCAGAATTCACACTGAAACAGCAATGTTAGTTGTAAAATTCCAAGGAAGCTTTAACGAAAAAAATCAAACAAAACCTGTCACAGCATTATGAAATAGTCAATTATCTTTTCAATAGTGCTAATCCACGTTGCTCTGTTAAGTTTGTAGAAAGCACATAATGCCAAAGAGACAATACAGATTCGTCCGCGGTGAATAGGTAGGTACGGGAGAGCTTCATTGCATAAGCGATAGACAACGACAAGTTCATTACACGTGGCCGTGCCCGTAGGGGTATAACATAATACACACTGCACTCTTCATATTGATCTTGACTCACCCATTCACCCCCTTTTCCAAAAAAATTAAGAAGACAAACATCAATTTTACATGCATTCCCAACCCAGACATCCAGATGTCGTATTTTATTTGACAGATTATATCATATAGAATGTTATTTAAACTCATTTTCGTATATCTGCAACTACAATGTGCGGCCCATGAATATTATTTATCATATTTAAATGCTGCTGAAACTCACTCGCGACGAACCGACGAACGACCGACTGTTTACTGCGGCGATTATACGGTACTGACCGCGTGGCGAATATAAACAACAACAGAGAGTCTCAAGTGAGAACGTCAATTCGCTATTGTTTCAACAACCGATGAAGTGTGAATTCGTAGTGTTCACTGGAATTGTTGCCAGTTGAACACTACGGAAACTAATACGGAATTGTTGCCAATATGGCGGATAATCCATTTATCAATATCAATCACTATTGTCACCTGACCTTTTAACATCACTTGACGTAAATAAAGATGATTACGATATCAGTTTTCCGATACAAATTCTGCGTTCATTATTTCGATATTACAAATGCATTGCAAGATTTTATTACGACAATCCGTATATCTGCACCTACAATGTGCGACCCATGCATTTTTTTTTTCGTATTTAAATACATTGCATGTTTTTTTTACAACAATACAATCCTTATTAAGAATATGTGTGCTAATGTACGTATAAAATGATACGTATATACTGGTTTTGTTGCATTATATACGATATTTTTACACGTATATTTGTGTTGCAAATTCGAAAAACCCACCAAATGGTTGTCTGAGAATGGCTTTCAACCATTTGATGTTTCCCTCGAACATGCTTTACTATTTTCTGAATTATTGTTTCTCTCTTTTTTTGGTTTGATTTTTTTTTTCTATACCGTTTTTGCTTGTACAAAGAGTACAGTATTGTTCCGATTTTGTCAGCTCCCGATTTTGTCTACCCCCGATTTTGTCTATCCTCGATTTTGTCAGCATTTTATCCCGATTTTGTCAGCTTTTAAATTTAGTTGAAATTTTCTGCTTTTGAACTACAATTCCCAGTCATTTAACACTGTATGTTTTTTTTGGGGGTTGTCCTGACCCACGTAGAGGACCACCCATTAACCACTTGGTATTTTAAGGGTTGGGGGTGATTGAAGGTTCATAAGAGTTTTCATTGATGACGAATGGAAGGAGGTTGAAACTTGACCACATTTTAATCACATGGTTTATGGATCATCCATAAACCAGGTAGACTTCAGGGGGGAGGGGGGTGGTGTTGGCCAAAGTCTACGCTCCATACAAATTTTCGAAATTTTATATGAACAAAAGTATACAAGGCGAGAAGGGGGGGGGGTCTGAAATTACCAAAAATGAGTCTACGTGGTTTATGGATAGTCGCTTAGGAAACTATCATACACAGAAAAAAATAATGACTATTACGTGTCATTGAAAATGATTTCCTTCAAAATAATAGAGCCTGTAAATTGAAAAACACATAATTTTCCATTGTTTTTTTTTTAAAGTAAATGAAAATCATTGAATATTACAGCAAATGTCTTGTGGCAAAAAGAAGCATGACGTTTGCCAAAATTTTACAGGTCGAAAAAAAATTCAATGTCATGTAATTGGAGACACTTATTTTTTTTCGACCTGTAGAACTACAGTAGATGTCCTGCTCCTTTTTGTTACAGGACATTTGCTGTAAATTGAAATGGTTTCCTGTTTAATTTGAAACCAAGAAATTGAAAATTACCTACGTGTTTTTTTCATTATTTATAATCTTTTTAATTACGAGCGCAAAACAAAAAAAAAGTGCACCGGGCATCCCTGTTAGGTATCTGAAAGTAAGACGTCAAAAGAATTTTTTTATTTTGTTTTGTTTCGGGTTTTTGTTTGTGCCGAGCCCGGAGCAACTATGGAAGTTGTTGTGCTGAAAAAATCCGGTGAACGATGTAGTCATCGCTCGGATCCAATCGGCCAAAGTTAACTGCGCAGCGCTAACAAAATTTTCCTGTCGTGTGATGCCGTTGAGGCAGTCAAATCAAACCTGCCATTTTTGTGTTCCAGGCTGCTAATGAACAACATCTTGCGGAACCAGGACCATGGAATTAAAAAGGTAGGTTTGCCGAATGATGTTTTTGATGTCACTTTTTGAAACTTTTTTGAAACTCTACGGTAATGGTTCGTCCTTCTACAAGTTCTACACACGACAAGATTCAGGCAAGTTCCGGCTGCATCCTGCTTACCGCTATCGGGGGATCGATAATCACCACAACCTAGCCGGATTTGTCCAACAAATATCGTTTCCAAGGTGAACAGTTTTTTTTAAATATAAGTACCGAGTGAGATGCTCAAAATTCTATATGTTTTAGAGCTTGGAGGAAAACATGATTCTTGGCTATTTCTGCCTCCGGTTACGTTATTCGGAGAGGTTCGCAAAAGACCACCAGGACTCTGTCTGACAGCCAACCTTCCGGGAAAATGGCCTCGGCATTTCGCAACTTTGGCTCGCGAAAAATGCTGTGCCGGTTGTGCATTGCCTTCGTAATAGATTACTGGTAAGTTTATTGAAATTTATTTTTTGGAAAGGATAATGAGTTTTATTGTATCAATTTGATCTACCTCTGAATGACTACCTAAATAGTTTTCAACCATTTACAAACATCATTTTGAGATTCTGAGTTGCAATATTGTGAAATTCTGATTCACTTCACTGATTTACGAATATAATTTTGAGCCTTCACTGATTATTTTTTCAAACATTTCAGGCATGATTGTTCCCCGCGACGAGGGGTTTCGTTTGGCTGAACGTTCCTAACAGAAGATTGCTCCGAAGGACTTGTCTGTGGTGGACACTTTTGTGACAACGTTTACGAAGGGATTCAGCGGTCATGCATGAATCATGCCAGGTCTAGCTTGATTCATAATTGGTTAATACAAAAAATTGTTTCCTAGTGCATTGAGTTTCTGGTACTTAATAAATCATGTATATTCGACAACATACTTTGTAATTCAGCAATGAAATTCCATGAAATCCATGAAATTACATGCAGAACATTTTACAGATATCGTAGAAATTACAGGTCGGTAATTTTAAACTAGTCTGTGATTTTTTTTTATCACTGAAAAATAAATGTTATCAACCTGTAAAATTACGGTAAATGTCCTGCTCCTTTTTGTTACAGGATATTTACTGTAATTTTACAGCAAATAATTTTTGCTGTGTACATTTTTTTTCTTTTTTAATTCAGAAAAATAAAGGACGGTTTAAAATAAAACATTTATTTTTGTAAATCCATAAAAAAGTACCATTACGTACTTCAAATTAAAACGCCCCATTGCTTGTGATTTAACATCAACTTCCTGAAGATTGTACCATAGCTACCTGACGAATATTACGCAGACACATGATGTCATCAATCGAAAGGGATGATTCTTCTGCCCAATCGATGATTTTATCGAACATTCCCACCGCTTCTGCATGGCTGGTTGTCCGATCATACGATGATACATACATTTCAGTGATGTGAGATGCACTATGGTCTGGTTCCTCAGGATGCTCTGCTTCCTAATTTGTCGCTGCTTGGTCGTCCAGGACAAGGTTTAGGATTTCTGCAACGGTGTATGCCTTGCTCGCATATCGTTCTTCCACATTATGGGCAATCATGCTATCATCGCGATTGTTCCTTGTACACATCAGCTGCGCCAGTGGAATGTTGTCTTCGTGCACAAATTTATCGCCAATCACCATGCCAATCTTCTTCCAAGACTGCTGAATGACAACGTCACCTAATTCGATCCAGGCCTCATGCACCCAAAAGCAGACTTCCTTCAACGAAACCTTCTTCAAACATCCATCAGTATTGTCACTATCATGGGTAATCACATGCAGTAGGAGCTTCTCCCTGTATCGCAGCTTGATGTTTTGGATCACATTCTGATCCATTGGCTGTATAATGGCCGTTACGTTAGGTGGAAGAAAAAACACCGTGATTAGTCAATCATCACTCTGCAGCTTGTCATTCATATGATGAATGACAGTTTTTGAACAGTTGTCCAGAAGCAAAATGGCCTTGGGTGGGATCATGTTGGCAGCTGCAAATCGCCGTACTGCAGGAACAAAATCATTGAAAAACCAGGAACGGAACAGGTCATTTATGCATTTTTGGACACAAGGCACGTTACGGGAAGTTTGACGTTCTTAAAGGATCTGGAATTCCGAGATTTCCCGCTTACGACCAGAGGGAGCTTATGGTCTGCTGTGACATTGGCGCATGGCATAAAAGTGATGCGCTCTTTAATAATTTTACGCCCTGGAACACTTGCATTTTTCGAACCAACAAGTGATTCTGTTGGCAACATTTAAAAAAACAATCCTGATTCGTCCGCATAATATACCAGCTGTCAACACGTGCTGATAGTTTCAAGATGTATTAAGTTTAAAGTGATCTAACTTATGTGATCAACAAATTCAGCTGTTTTACAATTGCATATCAATCCTGCAGCTATGCACCAACGGTTTTTCAAATGGCATGTACACAATCCATTGTATGAAGGGTGTTTGTAAACAATCACTTAGGGTTGAGTTCTTGAACAGGTCCTCCATTTTGCTATTTGCAAGACCTTTCATTTGACGCCTCCAGAACTCAAATCGGTCAAGCGGTCATCGAGAAACGTGTGTGACATTATTTTGTAACATATACACATACATACACACATCCACACATACAGACATGTTCCGATCTCGACGAACTGAGTCGAATGGTATATGACATTTGGCCCTCCGGTCCTCGGATCGAAAGTTGGTTTTTCAAGCGACATGTATATTCTTTGTAAGAACGGTAAAAAATAAAGAAAAGGGGTCAATGTCACCCCTTATCACGGTATTGACATAAAATATCGAAATAACAAGTAAACGGACAAATATCAAATCAAAATTGAAATTATTTTCAAGAAATTTTTTTTCCCGATTTTGTCAGGTACCCTGTTTTGTCAGCCCTAAATTCAAGATGGGGCTGACAAAATCGGAACAATACTGTAGTGATAAAAAATGGTACTGTCTTATTATTCACGTTTAGTTATTTTACATTCAAAAGTTTTTTATTTCAATTCAAAATTTTCAAAAAGAAAAATCCACGGGGATGCCGATTCTTTTTCATGAAGCTCTAACAAATACGGGGAACTGTGGTATAGCTCCGTTTGCATGTTATTTGTCTCCTGAGCCGATGTGTGTGAGTTTGAAGCCCCAGGGTCGAACACAGTTGTTCCGCATGAGTTTTTGTTATAACTGTCCGTCAAAAGCGTCATTGATTAAAGTTGCAAATGAAACAAAGATGCTATAACGACTAAATTTCACAAAAAAATGTTTGCATGTACCTCCTGTATTTCAGTGACGGCGACAAAATATTCAGAGTTTAAAATTTATTTTAAGCTTTGAATTTTTATATTGATATCTGAATGAATTATATTTTTCTTTTTTTTTATAAATCTTTATCTGAAACGGCTCATACCTTCAGGTTTTAGGAGCCAAACTTGCTTTTGTTTTTTACAATTGTTGTTTACAATGCTTAACTTAACACTTTGAGTTTAAAGAAAAAGATGATAGAAAGGGAAATATAGAATTAAAGGCGCAGATCGATAGCTTTTAGGTAGAAGTAGATTTCGAACATGTAGTCCAAATCTAGCACAGTTAGTACATCCCTCACTGGGACGTTAGGTCGTTTTCTTGGCAGCACCTTGGCAGCAACTACACAAATGGGTGCCACTTACTCACTTACTTAATGATCCCGCGCCGATCCTCCGGTGCATAGGGCCGTGGTAAAAGACCTCCACTGTTGACGATCCGGAGCCAGCGTCTTCACTTGGTCCCAGTCAAGATTCTCGTCGACAGTTCGGATTTCAGCGGCTAGGCTTCGCCGTCACGAGTTTCTGGGCCTGCCTCTTCTTCGATGACCTTCTGGATTCCAATCTAGCGCCTCTCTGCAAATCTCGTTTTCATCTTTTCGCAGCGTGAGCCCAATCCATCTCCACTTACGTTCCCGAATCTCGATTTCTAGCGCCCTTTGATGACACCAGCGATGTAATTCCTCATTCGAGATCCAGTTGCCAGGCCACCAAGCGCGGATGATATTGCGCAGGCAGCGGTTTACAAATACTTGCAGTTTTCGCGTCGTCACCGCATATGTGCACCAAGTTTCGCACCCGTACAGCAATACGGATTTGACGTTTGAGATGAAGATTCGGATTTTTGTTCGTAGAGAGATCTGGCGTGACCGCCAGATGTTTCGGAGACTTGCAAACGCAAATCGGGCCTTTCTGATCCGGGTTTCGATGTCTTTCCTGGTACCACCATCAGGCGTTATCTGGCTACCAAGATACTGGAAGCACTCCACTTTCTCAACTTGTTGCCCAGCTACCATGAAACTGGAAGGATTTCCTGTGTTGATCTCCATCGACTTGGTCTTTCCGACATTGACTTTGAGACTTGCTGCCTTGGAACTTTCGGTGAGGTCGTCGAGTTTGCTCTGCATATCCGGTTGTGTTTGGGCGAGCAAAACAATATCGTCAGCCAAGTCAAGGTCGTTCAGATGCTCCATTGTTGAAGGATTCCACGGCAATCCTCGGTTCGGTGCACAGTCGATCGATTCAGTCAAGATCTCATCCATTACGATTAGAAAAAGTAGCGGTGATAAAATACATCCTTGTCTCACTCCAGCAGTTACCGGGATTGGTTCGGACAAGACACCGTCGTGCAAGACCTTGCACGAAAATGCCTCGTATTGTGCTTCGATGAGATGGACTAGTTTCTCTGGGACCCCTCGTCGCCTAAGAGCAGCCCAGATGTTTTCATGGTTAAGTCGGTCTAATGCTTTTTCGAAATCAACGAACACCATCAGAAGAGAGTCCTGGAATTCGTTGATTTGTTCCAGTATGATTCGTAGCGTTGTGATGTGGTCCACACATGATCGTCCGGATCGGAATCCAGCTTGTTGCCGTCGGAGTGTAGCGTCGATTTTCTCCTGGATCCTGTTCAGGATCACTTTGCAGAGTACTTTGAGGGTTGTACAAATCAAAGTTTTGCCTCGTCAGTTACAGCACCCTATCAGGTCTCCTTTCTTCGGGACCTTTAAGAGGATACCCTGCATCCAGTCGGCCGGGAAAACACAACGCTACTAAAATTTTGCATATTTAAGCTCTAGTAACGTCGCTATCGCCGAAATAAAGTGTCCAGATACTAAATGATCACATCTTTAAAAATGATAACCAAAATCGAATATTAAGACATTTTCAATAACCATCGTAAACAAGTTGGTATTGAGTGATTTTCAATCATTCATTTACGACAAGTTTTGCCCAAAAATAGTTGAGTCGGATAGCAGTTCAGTCTATTCGTAAATTTGTCTCCAAAGAGTGGGGAATATGCCAATTCGACATTAACGATTTCAGTAAACTGATTTACGATAAATGGGCGGTCCATCGATTGAAACTCTATCCGATCTCTCCCTTTCTTTCTTTGACCGGTTCGTAAAAAGAAAATCTCACCTATAGAGCTATAGCGTGGATCATGTCAACTGATGAGTTGGCATCGTGGTAAGATACCGGACTGCGAATTCGGAGGACTGGAGTTCTTCGTTTTACTCAAATTACTTTAAATCGTATATATTGCATTTTGTGGGGAAATCAAATCGTTGGAATCTTGTTATTTTACATACATTGCCTCCATTTTTGTAGCTATATGCTTTTTTGGTAAGTTTAATACAATTTTTTCATCTGGTATAATTGTTTGAATAATTCTGTTGTTCCTGCGATATACCTTCTTAAATGATTGCGGGGATCTCAAGAGGAAAAAAAGCTACTAGCAATCGAGCCGACTTTTGATTGTGGAAGTCCCCTACCTTAAAGTAGTTCAACAAGATTGGGACCAATAGTTAAATCTAATCAACAATCAGACTTTGAATACTACTGAAGAAGAATGTTGTAATGTATGACGTTCCAAGATATCTTAGTTTCCTCTGTACCTATATTCACATCAACCTTGAACTCCCAATAAACGCACAGACATTCACCCACGTTACAGGCTGAGAACAGGACGATCAGCTGCTTCTTCTTCAGCTTAGACAGCAATAGCTTCGAACGCTCAAGTTGCAGTGCTTTAATTCGTTCGGCTTTCAAATGATACCTTGCTCTTGTCTTTGATGATGCTTTTAAGTGATCTTTGACCAATCGTGGTTTAAAGAATTCGAGATATTCGCGTCCTTAGCCAGCCTCAGGATTCCACAATGTCGTCACGAGCCGTGGCTGCGGTTAGCTAGCGTGAGTTCACGTCTGACGGCTGGGAGGAGTCTCAGGATCTAAACCGGGCTGCGCAGAAGTGGACAGGCCCAGCTGGATTATTGGGTGGTGCCTGCTTAAACCTAATTTTCAACAACCCAACCACCCATCGACGAATACTATTAGAAAGTATGAAGGGGAAATGGGGGCATAATGGCCACCTTAAGGAAAACGCTTATTTAACCATAGAGAAAAGCTGTAATATGTGAATTACATCATTGTTTCGTGTTCAGACATTCAAATAATCTATTGCCTAATTGGATGAAACTTCAAAAAGTAGATAAAAACGTTTAAAAATGCATTTTAAAATTTTTTGCCGAAAGCTGAAAACCAGTCACTGTAGAGGCATAATGAGAAACCCCCCGAGGCAGTATGAGCACCATTAATGAAGGCATACTGAACGTTTTCTGCTGGGGATTCTAGCAGCAAATTCGACTCGATGAAGTCAACTGAGTAATAGTGCTACAGCTTGTCTTGTATCGTCTGACGATTTGGCCTATTGGTAAGATGTCGGAGAGGTAATCAGTAGGCTCGAGTTCGATTCCTGGTAGAGTTGATTTTTTTTTCATTTATTTGTTTTTTTCATGATCATGATTGCACTAAACGGTGAGGCGTAGATTCATCAAACAAAGCAATAACAATGTAATCTAGGTCTGTTTGTAGAATTCAAAGAATTAACACATGCTCAAACATTATGTTTCTGGTGTTTTATTTGACGGATGATGCTTTGATGCTATTAGCCGTATAATGTAACAATAAAAAAAATCAATCATGAATGGTATGTGCAAAAAAAAGTCCCCTCGAACAGGAATCGAACTCGAGTCTACTGATTACCTCTCCGACACTTTACCAATAGGCCAAATCGACAGACGAAACAAGCCAAGCGGTAGCTCTATTATTCAGTTGACTTCATCGAATTGAATTCGCTGCTAGATTCCCCGGCAGAAAATGTTCATTATGCCTTCATTGATAGTGCTCTGTTCGCCTCTAGTGAACAAATTAAAGTAAAAAAGGGTTTTAAAATTGATGAAAGTGATAAATTAAAAATTTTATGATGTTGAAAATTGAGAAACAATGTTTAGATCATGGTTCAGTGCGTACATTTCAGATCAAGATGATTTTAAGGTCATAAAAGCTTATTTGGTGGTGCTCAAAAATTATAATATTTTCGTCACTTGAGAACCTAGTTGGTTATTATTTGATATTTCTGTAAAGATGAAAAGGATATTGCATTTTTGGTGAAAAATTAATACTATGGGTAGTACGAAACAAGTCCTTAGGAAAATTTGTTTAAGATAATACGTACTTATGTGGAAAAAAAGGAGTGCTCATTATGCCCTGGGTGCTCGTTATGCCCTCATCTCCCCAACATGTATTAGTGTTTTTCTTTTATCTAGTCAGTCGGACATCGTCCTGTAGATGGGCAACATCAAGCCCGAAACCGGTCGACAAAAAGGTAAATTTTATTCCTTTTTCCGTCCTGTAATACGTCGTGCCGATGTACGTCAACTCTGATATAATATTCGCGCATTCAGCCATCATAAACAACAACAGGGCACACATCTGAGCGGTTAGCCGATGTGCCTGTTGATGTCAACCATGATGTGGCTGAGAGAAACAGTATGACTGAAAAGGATCAAGGCGAGAGCAGAACGGAATTCCAAGGCGATGACAATGATTTTATTAATCCTGAATAGATTCAGAGCCACGGTCAGCGAGCTAGAGTAGCGGCTCAGCACTACGTGGCTAACGTAGTTGCTGCTGATGATGGAAAGCAACCTTGAACAAGCTAAAGCGCCAGGCGGACTTGAATTTTAGGAAGACCGTTATCGCCAAATAGATGGCAGCCCTGGAGAAGTACGCGGCATGAGGAGTGGTTGACCTACCCTAGGTCACTGGTTTTGTGACATGAATGTTCGCTGAACGAAGCTGAACGAATGTGAGGATATCACCGAACAGCCGTTCAATGAGTTAATCGGTTGTTTGCAGTGTCTGGCGATATCATCGAGGCCAGATATTTGTGCAGCGGTTACCGCACAAAGTAAATACCAGGCCAGCCCGGCGGATAGCCACTGGCGAGGCCTGCAGCGTGTTCTGCGATACCTTCGACGTATGACCGATAAGGCGTTGATACACCGCATTTACGCAAACTCGGATCCATTTCGAGAATCTTATTTTAAGGTCAGCAAAACGTCAGCTGACGGTCTGTCTGTCTTCGACTGGAGCCTTGTGCTATGCGGTGAAGACAGGTTTGTGGTTGACGAACTTCCTATGTGAATTTGCTGTGGTTAGCACTCATTTCACTTCGATGGGGTACAAGATCCCATGCATTCAGTACCAAGAGAATGCGCGGACCCATCAGCGGATGAAGCATCTGGATGCGAAGTATGCATATATCAGAAAGATCCTAAGAAGCGGTCAGCTTTCTTTACGACACATCTAGACTGTGGATCAGCCAGCTGATGCCTTCATTAAGGCGTCACGAGGGCAAAATTCTCAATTTGAAAATTGAGGGAAAGTGTTGAGACTTACGGTTTTCGGAACGCAATCCGAATTCCAATCAGCAGAGGAAATGTGTGGACCCATCGGCGAAACCAAACCAGTTTGTTTTGGTTCCGCATGCTTTGAGTCAATTCGCAATTGAAACAATAGCGGCGATGATTGTTGATGACAGAATTGATTATGTTTACATTACAAATGTTGACATCATCATGCATGCACGCGGAGCAAAGCCAACTCAAACTGTGGTTAGCAGTTACATTGTAGTGTTGGCGGAAGATAATTAGTAGAAATCTTATTTTACTCAATGGGAAATGAGTAGTTTCCTTATTAGAGAATCCTTTTGTGTAATAGTGACAAATAGCTATCGCTTATGTAGAAAGCTAGGGGAGGAAGACTGAAATTCGCTGTATCGTTTTCTGTATCTTTTTTTACTGTTCGGCAAAAAATTGGCAATTGTTGAAATGATTTTTTATCGTTAAAATTTTAACTTTAGATGATCAGTTTCGTGTAGTGAGTCATGTAACTCAGTTGTTTAGATACTAAATTCAAGTCTTCTGAGTTAATTGCTGCAGATTCAAAAGTAAACATCGAAATTGAATACACCAGCTAGATTATTCAATACCAGTATGTCAACTCTGTCGTAAATGTTAACCTTGAACTATATAAAAATGTTGTTCGGTCCATAGGATCTACCCAAAATCTGAATCTGTTATTTGAGCTATTTTAAGAACAACCATTAATCAAACAGTTTTTATTTATCTGCTTAAAAAACTTCAACGGAATTTGAGCAACTCAATACGCCTGATCATGCAAGAATTTGCCAGAGCAAAAATAAACTAATTAAATCAATGTTTTATGCAAAACAAGTGTTTTTCAGCATCAACAAAGCTTTATTGAAAATCACTAAATAAGAAAGTAAACTCTGTTGTGGTATGAGCCTACTTGGTTGAATGATTCAATCGAAAGATTCCTTTTAATTCAACCACGGTAAATGAAAAGTTCATATACCAGTATTTCGATAGCAACTTACTACCTTCTTCAGTGAACGTTTTCGTTTAAATCGAAAACGTTCACTGAAGAAGGTAGTAAGTTGCTATCGAAATACTGGTATATGAACTTTTCATTTACCGTGGTTGAATTAAAAGGAATCTTTCGATGGCTTTGATTCAGAAGAAAGTAAAATTTTGAACCTTCTCACTGGTTGGTAGATTGATGAAAGAAATTTGACGTTTGAATTTTTTTTTCTTTTTTTATTCAGTCTTCCTCCCCCAGGTAGAAAGTAGTTTGAACGATTTAAAATAAACATGTCGAGGCAGGGTGAAGCACGCCTTGTCCGTTAATTTTTGAGCATGTTTCATATTTGTTGAACTTTATGTGTTGTTTATATCAGTGTCGAAATGGAAAACAAAACTTTGGATTGATTTATTAGCTTACTTTTCCACAAAAGAAAACAATTTAATATAGGAAGTGATGTCATAAATATAAACTATTCATCGCTTTTGAATGTTATGCCCATCATTAAATTATGCTTTCGGAAACTGGTATATACATATCCAGAAAATTCACTTCATATTAAAGTTAATAAATGATATATGCAGTCCAAAGCATGTGAATAAATCAAATCGTGTCACAATTACTGAATCTATTGCTCGTAAATCTCTTATCGAAGGCATCCGCCATGAAAATTTTGCTCGCATGCTGGCACAGTAACATTGAAGAAGCGATAGAGAATGCGAATAGACAATATCGAAGCTTCGGGGTATAAAATTAAAATACCAGGAAACATCGAAAGCTCGTCTCAACTTTCGCCGGATATTGGGTTACCCCACGCAACAGAGTGTAGTGAAACTAATTAATTTCATTCTTTTCCACGACATTTTTCGAAAGCCCTTTATCTCATCTAAATCTTTTTCTGGGCGTGATAGCTGGGTGGGATGGGTAGGGTTTCGAACCTTTAGGCACTTCTGTGGGGGGCCGCAAATATTATACCGACCTCCTCGAAAAAGAGAGACCGCCCCCTGATGATGGGGTTCCGGGAGGGGTTGCAGTAATAAATTTGTGACTAATAAAACCGAGCAGGAAATTGCGGGAGATTTTACGCTTTATTGGAAACTTTATGCCGTTTTGCCATTCTTGGCCCTCCTGAGAGCTTCGGAAGCCGTTAAAACTGCACTATGGAATGGAAGTTCTACAGGGCGGCTGCGAGCATTTTATGCTTTCGGAACAATGCGCATCTTCCGGCAACCGAAGAATGGCGAGAACACTTAGGGGCGACACTTTTACGCTCCGGAAAAGCTGAAATTGAGCATCGGTTGGACCGGACGTTCGCTGGTGCTTTTCCTACTCTCGGGCGATATAATGACGATGCGGTTTTCCAACGACTAGGAAAAACGGGTGGAAACGGGCTGAAGAGAAGCAGGAAGTAGAGGAAAGTTCCTAGCTACTCCCTAAGATGCAGTATCTCAAGTGGCAGTATCTTGAAGGCAACTTTCAGCGGTTCCGGTCGAGAAATGCATTTCTTTTGTTGGGAAACAGGGCGCATAAGCATCAGTTCACTCGCTCGTTCGTTCGTTCTTTTGCTCAGTCTAGCAGACGTGCTCAAGAATTTATAGTATTTACTGAAAACATCAAACTGTTCTGAGCAAACCACGTTCTGGCTTGTTAATAAAGGCTTCCGATCCGTGGCGCATGAAAGAGGTATTTTATTGACATTCCGCGGGACTGATATGCAAACGATGAAATGGAGCAGAACGCGAAGCAATCAGGAGTGTTAATTGCTTTCAATTGAAATGTCCGGGTCCTTGTTCTATTATAAGCGTTTTTAATGGTTATAGCAAGGACGATTTACAGTGGAAAAATGGTAGTCATTGAAATGATTGAATTCCATTTACAATATTTTGTTAATCTGAATTTAATAGAATCTTTTTTGCCTTTCTTTCAGAAAGGTATAGTTATCAGTCGATTTGAAAGATCATTAATTGTGTTAACAGTTTATCACCGCTGGTTTATGATTTTTAATTTAATGATTAATGGCATTTCGGTGAATTATACATTCTGATAGGAAGAATTTCAAATGAAAGTAATGAAAATTATAGACGGATAGATTAGATTAGGAAGCATGAAAGGTGTTGAAAATGAGCCAAGAGCGTGATTTTGAGAAAACTTCTTGCCGCACAAGACCATTTGTCCCACATCGTATTACTGTCTAGAAGAAGCAAAGTCGATAGGCTGACTTTGCATTGATCTATACAATGATACATGGATGGATCGAAGCACGTGTTTTTCGTACCCCGATCGGACAACGTGCTTCGATCCATCCATGTATCATTGTATAGATCAATGCAAAGTCAGCCTATCGACTTTGCTTCTTCTAGACAGTAATACGATGTGGGACAAATGGTCTTGTGCGGCAAGAAGTTTTCTCAAAATCACGCTCTTGGCTCATTTTCAACACCTTTCATGCTTCCTAATCTAATCTATCCGTCTATAATTTTCATTACTTTCATTTGAAATTCTTCCTATCAGAATGTATAATTCACCGAAATGCCATTAATCATTAAATTAAAAGATCATTAATTATGTGTCCTTAATATACCTTTATAGGTACCTATCGAATCAGCCTGACGAGTTCAGACGATGTCAGCGTATTTGTGTGTATTGGTGTGATGACTGTGGTGTGGTGTGACTTTGTCCACACGTTTTTGCGAAACTGGGAAGTACAATAAGAATGATTTTTGTCTTAAAAATTTGATTTTTTCCCTCTTCAATGAATAAAAGAAAGAAAAAAAAAAACAATATAGTTTGAAAAATAAATGTTTACAGTAATTATCATCAAATCATCACTCCAAAAACGTGTCAATTTGGCTTGCTAGTCACAACCAGCAATCACTAAAATCAAAATTATCGTATATATGACGTCAAATTATACATGACGTCATTTACACGATGGGCACGCTCGCTGTGTATAGTGGTAAAAAGTTACAGCCTCCACTCCCACTCAAGATGTCTTCATGACGACAAAACGAGCAGGAGAAAGGAGTAGGAGAGATTGGTAAAATTTCTAACTTAAATTTTTAATTTATCTTTTGTGCCAGTTCAGTGTTAACCGAACCGATTTCAAAAATTTTAGAGCCGAAGCTCCTAACCATATTGTGGTAGTATGGATTTTCATACAGGGGTACGACCCCGAACTGTACATATCCAATCGATGGGTCTTACATCCGACATCCGCATTCTTCTGCAGCGATGACGGGCGATACTTCGCCCAACGCTATATTCGCAAGCAATGGTTTCCCTTAGAAGGAGAAACCACATAAGAGACGCGAGCGGAGCACACCATCTCAATTTCTCTCATACCGCTCGAGCTTATGTCGTTCGTTTGTGGTCATGCTATTCAGCATGAGAGAAATTGAGTTGGTGTGCATCGTCTGAATCAAACGCCAAAAATTCATCCATTTAGTAGCATTGACTCAAACTTTTAGTTTGTGACCAAACCGCGATCGTTTTGTGCTAAAATTTTAGAAGGGCTACGACGCGACGACAACAAATCTAGCGTAATATTTCATGAGGGCGAAACTAGCAGTTAGCTCGGAAAAACGCGTTTGAAATTTCGGAACATTTAATCAAATCCTGTTGGAACATCGCGAGGGGGGGAGGGGTGGGGGGACATTAAAAAAATAATGCGAGTAACAAATAAATTGGAATAAATTGCTTGAAAGTTTGTGTGCAACAAAATTGCATATTACATAATTGCACAAAATCTATAAATCAAGTAATTTTTCATCGAATAAATCAATAACATCAAGAGTACAAAAGGTGAAATAATCTTCCAAAATTTGATTTTTAATCTTGTAATCTTTCGGATTTTTGAATTATTTTTTTTTTTTTAAATTTACATAAAATGTTTCAAACTTTATTTTTCCCCCCTTCGGATTTTTTTGAAATTTCGAAAGAAAAAAAAGAAG
Organism: Uranotaenia lowii; assembly: GCF_029784155.1. Taxonomy (NCBI): domain Eukaryota; kingdom Metazoa; phylum Arthropoda; class Insecta; order Diptera; family Culicidae; genus Uranotaenia; species Uranotaenia lowii. Next base: position 249,671,943 of record NC_073693.1, read on the forward strand.
AAATTGAGTTGTAATGCAGGTCTTCGAACGGTACTTTTTCACTCAGCTGACAGCTTAGTTTGTTTACATTTGGCCGTACGTCCTTTTGAAATAATCGATACCGTTTCTGATCTCATGCTGTGTAGGGAAAATATAATCTTATTGGAAAAAAATGTCATACTGGGATCTATTCATCTAGTAGTAGCATGTATACTGACAAGTTGTTGAAGACAAATATCAAAAATACATATTTTAAATATTGTCGAGTATATATTGGTATTCAGAAACTTGACAAAATTGAATAAATTGATGAAATTGACAAAATTGACGAAATTGGCGAAATTTACAAATTTGACCAAATTTACAATATTGACGAAGTTAACAAATCTGACAACGTTAACAAATCTGACAACGTTAACAAATCTGACAAATCTGACAAAATTGACAAAATTGACAAAATTGACAAAATTGCCAAGATTGACAAAATTGACAAAGTTGACAAAATTGACAAAATTGACAAAATTGACAAAATTGACAAAATTGACAAAATTGACAAAATTGACAAAACGGACAAAATTGACAGAACTTAAAAAATTGACAAAATTGACAAATCAGGATAATTCAGGACATTTTGAAGACAAATTTTCGAAAAACAGGACAATTCAAAAGTTTTTGAAAATTTGGACAACCTCTCGAAAGTCAGAACAAATCCAGAAAAATCAGGTCACCTGGCACCTCTGACACCTCTGCATTACAATTGTTCAGTTATTGTTGTTGTTTCTCTTGTGCTCGGAGGTGCCAGGTGTCCTGATTAATCAAGATTTGTCCCGATTTTCGAGAGACCGTCCTAATTTTTTTTCAACTCTCGAGTTGTCCTGATTTTTTAAAATTGGTGCATAAAATGTCCTGAATTGTCCTGATTTTTTTGAAAACCTCTCAAATTTAATCGAATTTGTATTTAAACTTTGAGAAAATCTAATAAATCTATTATAAAATAGTTTAACCAAATTAACAGATGGTAATCTTCGGTTCAGATGATATTTAAATGGTGTTTTTTTTTAATACGAACTGCAGGCCAGCTAAAATGCTGCGTACTGTTGTTGCATAAATCAAGGCGTTTATAGCACCTGTATTGTACCTTCATTAATGAAATTTAAGCAGAGCTGCATATTACTTCCATAAATCAAGAGGTGTCCTGAAAAATCCCGATTTTTAGCTTCGCGTTGTCTTGATTTTTGACGAACCCACCTGGCTTGTGCTAAGCTTGAAGATAATTCCCTCAATATCCAAGGAAACTGGATGCTAGGTATACTATTCCGTTCCTTCCATATGCATTAGTAGGGAAATCAAAAAAAGTTTAAAAATTTTCATCATCGATTTTTGTAAGATCATAACTATACTCATTACCAGTTGTAACAACTCTTAATAAACGCGTATTTTTTTTTAAATGATTTGAAAAAAAGGTTTGAAAATTCCAATATTATGCTTAAAAACTATCGATTTCCGAAAAAAACTGTCTCGTTGTCCGAGTGCTAAAAGCTTTTGAACATAAATTTGACTAATTGCCAAACAATTTATTTTAAAGAAAATGACTGATTACTTTTCTGGGCAATAAAAGCATTCAATGTCTCATAGATCGTTATTTTGTTCGAAATTTCGTACATATTGTACGAAAATTCATGAATACTTTTGACCCTTTACAAGGCTGTGTCAATTGAGATTCAACGAAATGAAGTACCTTCTCATTTACTTATCTTGTTCAACGCCACAGCAGACTTGAGCAAAGATAAGTAAATGAGAAGGTCGTAAATTCACCAGCTGTGCAGCATAATTCATCAGATTGCGGCAGAATTCATCAAGTGTCACCAAGTGTGCAGAAAAGTTCATCAGATGTGCGTTCCTGCTTTGATTTTCGATTTACATGGGATTCGATGAATACTTAATACCTCTAATAAAAAATATATCTTTCAAAATGTAGTTCTTTGAGATAAATGATATGATTTTTTTTCGTAAAAAATATCAGCATATTCCATATACACTTAATTTGTAATATTTCATCTAAAACCAGAAAAAAACACACAAAAATAATATAACTAAAATGGTACAAATAACAAATTTGTAAAAAAAAATGACAAAACATGACGAAAATGAACTGAGATGACTGAAATAACCATATGACAAAAATGACTATAATGACAAAAAGTCAAATACTACGAAAATGAATATATCAAACAGCAATGTCAAAAATGTGAAAAAATACGAAAATGAATGAAAATGATCAAAATAAAAAACGACGAAAGTGACAAAAATGATGAGCATGTAAATAATAAAAATGACAAAGTTGACAAAAAATGTTAAAATCGACATAATGGAAAAATTACCAAAATTGACATTATTAACAAAGGTTACAAAATTGATAAATTTGACAAGAACCCGCATCGAAAAAAAATTTTCAGGGCAAAGGAATTTTCCTTTGTTTAGTCGCCAAACAAAGGATTTTTTTTATTCTAGGACAAATTAAAATTCCTTTGATTCTAATCTGTTTTCCTTTACTTCAAAGAATTTTTTTCTTTGAAATTAAAACAAAATTTATGATGAATAAACTCTTTGTTTCAATTTCTTCCTTCAGAATCAAACTCATAATACATTGCTTCAAATGAAAAGAAGTTTGTTTCAATATAAACTTTTTTTTGGATCGAAATCAGTTTTGTTTTGGTTCCAATACCAAGTTTTCTCTGAGTGAATGAAAAAATCATAAATATGTCTTGACTAACAAAATTGACGAAATTCTTAAACTTGACAAATTAAACCAAAATGACAAACATGACAAATTTGAAAAAAGAAATGACAAATATAACCAAAATGTCGAAATTGACAAAATGACAAACTTCACATAACTGACCCAATTTGCAAATTTTCTAAATTTTATAAATTTGACAAATCTGACCAAAATCGCAAGAATAATAAAATTAATTTTTTTTACAAAAATAATAGATCTCACAAAACTGACCAAATTTTCAATACACGCGTTCTTCTAAAAACAAATCTTGGGGACGGGGACGGGGACTAGAGAGACTTGCATAGTGAGTTAGTTTTATATTCGGCAATAACATCTCGAGACCAATCGATCCTAACCCTTCGGATATCGTAAGTTACTCTACTTACGAATCCATCCCTTGAACGTCCCATCTAGCTGTTATTAAATGGATATGTGGTAACTTACGGTGACTTGTTGATGAAGCCTTAGCCACAACTGCGGAACGACCGTGCACACAAGGTGGCTACCGTACATACATACATACATAAAAACTGACACAAATATGACTAATAGATATATCACGATTGAGAGTAAGTGAGATGCAAATATGCTTCCACCCAAATATTTTTTGCAAATCCCCGTATCTTGCACTTCAGAGGTTTCTCAGAATAAACGTTGAATCATTTGAAACACATGGCTGGGCATCCTTTTTTTAAATAGTTTTCTTTAATATGATTTCCGGTTTTTATTAGGAATCATGTATATTGTGTCTTGCATATGCATCCAAAGATAATTAACACTCTGTAAGAAAGGCTACAATCCACTGTCAAGTGTATTAAATCGGGTTTTTAAATACATATTGCATAAGTTTGGTCTGTAACGTATTTCTGTCGGAACTGTTTTAAATTTCTTCGGGAAGGCTGTTGACGATGGACGAATGAAGGATATTCGACGAAGGCCAACGATAGTTTAGCTTGTGCTGCGCATTTTATGGTGAATTTGACAAATGTTGTGATATCGTAATCATAAGTATATTGTATACAGTGCAAAGTTTAAAAAGTTTATAATTCATCAAAACCTTAGGATATAGTTAGAAACTTTCAATGAATGGAAAAGGCTAGCATTTTGTGAGATTGGTGAGATACATTGAATTGGATTGTTACAGATAAGGGAAATTGAATATGTTTCTCTAAAACCAATTCGAATAGTTTGTAGTCGAGAAATAAGGATTAATGACCCCAACTATAAACTACTATAAACACACCGTACTCTACATATGTGAGTATGCTGAAAATTGTGCTATTGTTGTCAACTTTTATTTCAAATCGATATTTTTCTACATTAATGTAAGTAAAATGAAAACGGCATGGATTAGTTATAAATGATAAAAAAAAATTTAAGTTATAGTGTTGAAGTGCAGTTGAGTAGTTTTCTGTTTTCATTTTTCTTCTTTTAATTTAACAATTCATTTTTTTTGTCACCATTAAACTTGACACACTCATGCCTTCTTAAGAACAAAAAGCTTTCATTAGGAGCTATTAGAGTTTAGGAAAATAATGTTTATGGTTCACCTTAACAATAGTCAAAAAGTGTTTCCTTTTTCTTGACTCCCAACCAAAACTATGTTGCTTCAATGCAGAGGTAACCTCGGTCCTAAATCACTCAATACATATTTCATTACTTTCATTTTTCTCATTCTATCTATTGACTACTAGGACGTGGCCGGCGCCGTTAATGACGTTCAAAGAGAGAGAGCATCAGTTTTGTGCAGCATTAATAAGCTGCTAAGCCCAAGCACCATTCATTTGGCTTCTGAACAAAATTGACGGTCAATCACGGAGTAGCAACCATTGGTAATGTGGGACTTGTTTTACGATCGTGAAACCCGAAGTGATTGTTATCATAATCTGATTTGGAACAAGTAATGCATACATTTGCTATAATCATTCATTTCGGGTTTTTCAATTTAAGGTGGATGTGAATAGTTAATCAAGCTAAACTAAGCTAAGTTAGGAACAAATAATAATGACGCGAAGAATAGACAGGAGTTCACCAAAGCAAAATAAAATTTGTGTTAAATATAAAGTAGGACAAACGATTTCCCCCTCTATATAACTCTGCTCAGGAACTTTTTTTGTAGTTGGTAAATGTGGTAGAATCAAGACAGGCTTTTGTTCAGGATTATTCTTTGATAATTCAAGTAAATGACCTTCTCTAAATATGATAAAGTGTGAAATTACTTTGAACAATTTTGTTATTTATTTCAGCAAGATTGAATTGAAGGTCAACAGGTTAGCTGAGAAATATTTGTGAAGAACTTTCAAATCTTCTTCTATATTGGATACAACAGCTTTTTCACAGTAGAATGAGTCGATTTGGGGTCATTTTTGAATTTCCTAAATAATGGGGCCAAAATGGCAAAATTTTTGTTCAAATTTCAAACTGTTTATTTGGCTGTTTCAGAACTTTCCTGTCATGGTAACATTGACTTGCCGAGGTGTGCATTGTAGTACCTCACTGAAAATCAAAGTGGCACTTGGAATAAATATAGAATCCAGATACTTATTTTGGCATCTCGTGTTGGCACTGATTAACAGTTGTACTTTCTGTATCAACCAATGCAAGATGTGTGTAGTCACCTTATGCTATACTATGCTATAATTTAGCTAAAATTTCAAAGTGAAAACACATTTTTATTGAATCCTTAAATCCAAATTTGACACCACTGCTGTGATTCAATAAAAACTTTGAATTTCAAGTAATTTTCTCATAAGAAAGTTTAAAGTTTTAAATTATTTCAAGTTATCCAGAAAGCTACGAAAAAGATCGTTGGCTATTTCCAACAAATATTCCAATGTATGTCATGTCACGTTCGTGTATAATCAACCAGTTTGAAATCTAAAATAATATTCACGTTTATAAATGAAATTCTTTTTTTTTGGAGAAAAATTAATAAATGATTTCGATATTTTAAGCAAGCTCTAAAGGCATGTATAAATTGTAGCTTAAAGTAACTTTGCAAAAGCATAGAATCGGCTTTGGCTTTTAAGGTAGTTTTATGAGATAATTTAAAATAGTTTTGTTATCTGGGTCAAAATTTAAATTGGTTTTTGGGTCCCCATTTTAAAACCTAATGATTTATTTCATCCATGAATATAAGAAAGCAGTGAACAATGAAACGATTTTTTTTAAATTTAAATTGTACAGAATTATGAAAATCGAAAAAAAAAATCCATTAAGTTTAATAATTAGTTGACGTTCCGAAACAATGCACACCTCGGTGATCAATTCAATAACCTGCAACAATATTTCACCATCAATCATCCAATGAAGCGTAAAATAGCTCGCGCTTTTATATTGGCTACAATTTCATTTTTCCCTTTTCGTCGGCTATTTCCAAAAATCGAATCAACCTTTTATGAAAGCATTTTAATAAGATCACGTGTCGCCATAACTTTCGCTTCCTTTTTTCCTTTTTGGCCTCACACGCGCTTCCTACCCTTTAAAGGGGTGCCGGGTCGATTTTGGTTGTACATTTTGTTTCCCTCTCTAAGTCTAAGCTGCCGGATGCCCAGACTTACTCCTAAAAAAAGGTGAGGAAAACCGAAACCCTTTCGCTCGACAAAAGACCACTTTTCCAATAAGGAACATTCCTCGAATCGTTCGTCGTTCCTGCATGGGACCAAGCCTTGCCAATACATATAATCCGTTAGTAGGTACGTTCCAATTTCCGCACCCCGGCCCAGAGTTGCTGTGACTCACTTTTGAGCCAGAGGCCGGGGAAGATTTAGGACCAGGAAAGTTCACTTATCGACCAACACTCGTGCTACCTTCAGCTTCGATGCCATTCCGAGAAAAATAAAGCCCTTCAAAATCTTCCGGGAGCCTCCGAGAAAAGTGTGCTGCATCATATAGGAGTGCGCCAAGCTTAGGAAACTTCCGCTCTGAGGGGAGCTTTCAAAATTTATCGTATCTAACCATGATCGTAATAACTTTGTCATTTTTTTCTGTCATGCAGGGACGGTGTCTGAAATCGAGTGTTTTTTTTTATGAAAAATAATTGGGATATAAAATCCTCAGAAATTTTCATAAAGATTTTCCTCAATATGTTTAAGAACCCTACCAAATCTGAACTGTTTCATTAGATAATCTTATATTGTGAACGTCGTTTGTCAATCTCATATTCTAGAAACACAACTCTATGAGCCAGGTGCATCCTGATTGAGTCACTGTAAGCTGTGAATAGAATCGTGCTGCAGCCGCATCCTACAGTAGCTTCCTCATTTCAAAGACAAAAATTAGTTTATTGCTCTGAACTAAACAACAATGCTGGGGACGTTTTTTTTGTTTTTATTTGAAACAGAACAAGTCATTGAACGCCCAAAAAACACTTTGCAATATCCTGCTTTTTAAATATTTATTTTGACCCATATTTAATTACATAAGCACACAAGCATCCGCAAATTGCATTAGTTGGAAACCATACGTTTAAATCAAAATTGAAATTGAAATTTGAATTGCATGTGGGGAAAAATGGACCACTTAGTGTGGGGTATCTTGGGCCACCTTTATGTTGGTGTCATTATACACATTCATAGCTTAAAATATATTTTTCCTATCTGTTAAGTTTCCTTAAAACAACCCCCTCCCCCCTTGATGAAAAATTTTCCTTGTAAAATTTTCATCGCAATATCGGGAAATATATTTATCTTAAAAGATGTTTAAAAATAAGTGATAACAAGCAAGTCAGAAATTTGGCTCGCCTCTGGCAGATTTTAATCTGAAACCAGCCTTGGCTTGAGACATATTATTTTGCAACACTATATGACGTTCACGAATTCCAACAAGCTTCTAATTGTAAACTTCGATTTGCAATTAAATTTACTTTTATACTAAAACTGTAAACTTGACATACAAAAAATTCTTCCTCGTCTTTAGAATGGGATTTTATTTAAAACTATAACTAAACAAGAACAGAGCTTGATACGATTTTAACTTCAAAATTTATCCATCGAAAACTAATTTTATACATCGACATGTTGATCACCATGTAATAAGCTCTCACAATGGTCCACAAAATTAGCAAAACTAATCTTAAATCTAATATCCTCTGCTGTATTAATTACTAAAAATTTTGACTTAAAAATCGTTTATGT